>NC_073746.1:185408914-185714096 GCF_029784135.1 Toxorhynchites rutilus septentrionalis
GAGAAAGTTTATTCTTTGTTGGAATTTTTTACTCAGATACCTAATATGGCCCCCCCAAGTACATTTGGAGTCGAACCAGACCCCAAGATACTTGAATGACATAGCATGAGTGATCGGTTTACCCAAAAGTTGAAGCTTTGGTTTTGCTGGTCTATGCTTCCTAAAAAAAGTCACAGGAGGGTTGTGTCCGAGACACGACCGCATAGTTGACGTAGGATTCCGTTAGGCTATCTGTTGATTTTGGATATGTTTGAAAAATTAAATCGTTAAACTCTTTGATAATGATTTGGTTTTAATGTCTCTGTTAGGGAACACATTTCGGTAGGCACAAAAGCTCCACCTATTTTCATGTATTTGCAATGTTTTTTTTATCTGTATTATAGTGACTTTCAACTCATTTGGCTGGTTCGTCACTTTTACTTCCATTTTTGGAAGAATGTCGGGAGTGAGAATTGAACTCGTGACCTTTAGCATGAGAGGCATGGATGTTACCACTACGCCAGATCGCCTACTTTGCAATGTCGATTTCCCCCAGGCAGCTTGGTTTAGATGTCTCTGTTAGGGAACACATTTCGGTGGGAGCAAAAGCTCCCTCTACTTTCATGTACCGTTTAGTCTCGAATTCCGAACACTTAAGCTTTGATGGCCATTTAACAGTGTCTCATTACTCAAAATGGTACTTTTTCGCGAAATCAATTTGATTTTTGGATATAATAGAGCCTTCTTTTTCATTTGACTTCACAGAAATATTTTCATGGTGAAAAACTAAAAAATACATTAATCACATTTGTCTCAAATTCCGAACACCATTTATGTCACTGATTCATGTTCCGAACACTTTTGTCTCAACTTCCGAACAGCCAAAATGCATTTGTTTAAAAAATTCATAACTTTTGAACTACTGGACCGATTCAGATGATCGATATATCAAATCAAAGCGAATAAGCTAATATTTTGTGGAAAAAATATTTTACTCGCAAGAACATTGGATTTTGTTTTTGTAATTATCGATTGTGTTCGTTTTTTTCTAGTTTACATAGTTTCGGGACCAAGGGCGCTATACATTTTTATATTTTTTCTTGAAAGCTTAGTATTTTTACATATTATATTCAAAAATCAGAGGTGTGTTTTTTATCGTTTTTGAGTTATTATTTTTCAAAGTTAACATGATTTAGTCTTCGTTCGATATTCCTATGCGACTAGATCTATGCGAATAGGATTCCATTTTTTGCAAATAAAATATTATTTCAAAGAAGACTAGCTCATTGACTTCAATTTAATATGTCGATTATCCAAATCTGTTACGTTGTTTAAAAATTATGCATTTTTGAAAAACGTCATTTTTGAAAAAAAGGGAAACATGATCGATTAACTTTGAAAAATTATAATTCAAAATAAAAAAAAACATTTCTGATTTTTGGACATGTTATGTAAATAAGAAAAAAGCTTTCAGCTTTCAAGAAAAAATATTTAAAAAAATATAGCGCCCTTGGTCTTGACACCATGAAAACTATAAGAAACAAATATGTATTATGAAAATAAAATTCAAATTTTTCAAACTTGTAGATGCAGAATTTTCTCAAAAAAGACCAGCTAACTGGTTTAATTTGATATGTCGATCATCTGAATCGGTCCAGCAGTTCAAAAGTTATAGTTTTTTTTTGAAAAAAAGTAATTTTCGGAAAAATGAATTTTTGGGCCCCTCTAAAATGGAAATGGTCACCCTAACAAAAAAATAAAAAAATACGGGTTTGATATTTTGCGATGAAGAACAAAACTACCACTTTTCACGGAAATCGGAGAACCAATATATCGGGTTGGCAGGGCTGTATAATCGAATCAGCATATAATCAAGTGCGACCTGTCACTTCAGGACCCCGGTTTTGTTATTGTGGTTTTAGTTGAAAACCTGGCTAAGAAAATCAATTTTACTCTCGTTGGTTTGCACCTGCGACTTGCGTTTTGCAAGGAAAGAGCTCGCAAACATTTGTTAACAAATGGTCTTTTTATATTGTAGCTCCAGAATTGGATTGTCCTTGTACCCCAATTTGTGAACTATTGCTGTATTTGCCAGAAAATAGTGTATTCGAATATTTTCTTTCGGAATTCGATTCATGCGTCGAAACTCGTTACAAATTACGAACACTACTTTAACGCTAATTTTAATACAGATTTCTGCATAAAAGATTTTTTTAACATTTTATAGCAGATTCGTAACGAGATTCTTACGAACATATAAACAGCAAACAAAATAGTTTCAACTTCAAAAATTTAAAAATTCACGATGCTTGTTTTCTACTGAATTTGCTAATGCAAACAATTTATCACTGGTTATCGATAGTCACTTTTTTTTGTAAATGTTTAGTATTATAAATTATAGGCAGTATCGATACCTGTAAATAAATTTTAAAATGAAGCCTATAAACCAATGAATGTTAGGGTTTTCATTATGCAATTATTTATAACGTTAAAGTTTAGTAAATTTACATTTAAAATGAAGTGTTCGGAATTTGAATCAAGTTTCTATGTATGATTCTAATTCCGAACACTACTTCAATACTAATTTGAATGAATAATTCTGCAATTTATTATAATCCCTTACCTTTTCTAGCACTAAATTTGAAAACAGCAAACAAAATAGTTGAAAAAGTGCAAAAACTGAAAAATTAACGATGCTTGTCTTTTACGGAATTTGCTAACGAAAAAAATTTTATCATTGGTTTTGACTTCCACTTTTTTGCGAATTCTTAATATTATAAATTATAGGTTGTATCGATACCTGTAAATGATGTGAAAATGTAGCATAAAACCCAAATAATTTCAAAGCTTTCATTATTAACATTAAAGCTCAGTAAATTTACATTTAAAATGAAGTGTTCGGAATTTGAATCATGGAAAGAAACTTGATTCAAATTCCGAACACTACTTCAATACTAATTTTAATGAATATTTTTGCATAACAAATCATTATTTTCATCCATTTATTGTATATTCTCACCTTTTATAGCACTTAACATGAAAAAAAATTGAAAGAACTACAAAAACTGAAAAATTAACGATGCTTGTTTTTACGCAATTTGCAAGCATTTTATCTTTGGTTTGACTGTCAAATGTAACTTATACCTCAAAGAATATCAGGGCTTTCATTATTCAATTATTTATAACATTAAAGTGTAGTAAATCTACATTTAAAAATGAAGTGTTCGGTTTTTGAGACTTTTCGGAATATGAGACAAAACGGTATTTGCAATGTCGATTTCCCCCAGGCCGCTTGGTTTAGATGTCTCTGTTAGGGACTCGCCGCATGTGTCGTCAATTTCGACCCATCAGAAGTTGGTATTTCCGTTAGGATAGGGATTGATATTTTTCAATTGTTCGATAGTTAGTTTCATGATACATATTATTTTCTTCAATATAGAAAATTGTTATGGAGTGCCGAAATCGACTGACGCAAAAATTTCATCAATCCATCATGTAATGACTGAGCAATAAGCGTTTGAAATTGGACAATTTTCACGATGTGCTCGATTTTCGAGTTGCAATTTGTACCCCGATATGTTCCCGAAAGACGTAATCCTACGTCAAAAACCACCGTCTCTGTTTTCTCCGTGGAGAATTCGATCCCTAGCCCAATGGCCCAGGTTGAAAAATTGTTCAAAGTATCTAGTAAGCGTTCTTGCAGGTCGGATTCGTTTGATCCTACGCAGACACCACTCCATCATCTGCAAGTCGTCTTAAGTTGCAATTTTGTGTAAGGCAATTGTCAATATCGCTTACATAGAAGTTGTACAAAAGGGGGCTTAAACATGAGCCCTGGGGGAGTCTCATGTAGGAGATCCGACTTACTGTCGAATCCACATGAGAAAAATTCAAATGTTTCTCACAAAGCAAGTTATATAACATATTATTCAATAGAGGCGGCAGACCCCGAGAATGGAGTTTGTCTGACAGGACCTCTATTGAAACTGAATCAAAGGCCCCCTTTATGTCCAAGAATACTGAAGCCATTTGTTTTTTTTTCGGCGTAAGCCATTTGAATTTCTGAAGAAAGCAACGCAAGACAATCATTCATCCCCTTGCCCATGCGGAACCCATATTGTGTATCTGAGAGTAGGCCATTCGTTTCAACCCATCGATCAAGGCGAAACAAGATCATTTTCTCCAACAATTTCCGTATACAAGACAGCATTGCTATTGGGCGGTACGAATTGAAGTCGGACGCGGATTTTCCGGGTTTTTGAATAGCTATAACTCGTACTTGTCTCCAATCATCCGAAACAATATTATGTTCCAGAAACCGATTGAATAAATTCAACAAGCGATGTTTCGCCACATCAGGGAGGTTTTTCAACAAGTTGAACTTAATTCTATCCGTTCCCGGAGCCGAATTGTTACAAGAAAGGAGAGCAAGAGAGAATTCTACCATCGAAAACCCGGAATCAAGATCGCACCTATCTTGTGGTATATCTCGAACAATTTTTTGCACGGGAGCGGAATCGGGACAAACCTTCCGCGCAAAATTAAAAATCCATCGATGTGAATATCCTCTCCGCTTTCATTCGTTGAAGAGCGATTTCTCATGTTTCGAGCCACTTTCCACAATTTTTTCATTGACGTTTCTCGTGACAAACCTCCCACGAAATTTCGCCAATAAGCACGTTTTTTTCCTTTGATCAAGTTTTTAAATTGATTTTCAAGGTCCAAATACGACTGAAAATTTTCAATGCTTCCACGATTCCGAAAAGCTTTGAATGCGTTCGATTTATCCTGATAAAGCTTGGAACATTGGCTATCCCACCATGGATTGGGAGGTCTTCGGCGAATAGTGAAACCTGAGATGGGTTTCGTTTGAGCGCGAACCGCGCTGTCATTGATCAAACGAGAAAGGAAGTTTTACTCCTCCAATGGAGGTAAACCATCTCTAGAATTGATGGCTAGAGTAATCGCGTCCACATATTTTTTCCAGTCAATGTGTCTTGTGAGGTCATATGCCATGTTTATAGATTCAGAAGAATTCGACCCAATGGTGATGGAAATTTTGATTGGCAAGTGATCACTACCGTTGGGGTTCTGGATTACATTCCACTCGCAATCTAACGATAGTGAATTCGAGCAAAGCGAGAGATCAAGAGCACTTGGGTTAGCAGGAGGTTTAGGTACACGTGTTGTTTCCCCAGTGTTCAAAACGGTCATATTGAAGCTGTTACAAAGGTCATATATCAACGATGAGCGATTGTCATCGTACTGTTCCCCCCAGGCAGTTCCGTGAGAGTTGCAGTCTCCCAAGATCAATCGTGGCTCAGGAAGGAGTGAGCACATGTCAACAAGTTGCTTGCGGCTAGCCGCAGCTCTCGGAGGCCAATACAAGCTGACAATACAAAGGACTTTGCCTCTGATGTTTGCATGACAAGCAACAGCTTCGATCCCCCCAATAGGTGGAAGGTCAATTCTAAAAAATGAGTGGCACTTATTGATCCCCAATAGCACCCCTCCGTATCTGTCAACACGGTCCAAGCGTATAATATTAAAATCGTGGAAAGAGATATCATCTCGCGATGAAAGCCAAGTTTCGGACAGAGCAAAAACATCACAATTGAAGTTATGAATTAAAAATTTGAATGTATCCAATTCAATTCCACTGTAAAACAGTGATATCTCCGACCTCTCTATTTAAATTAGACATCAAGAGAGATAATCATTGGAGGGGCCATGTTTGCATCAATTGTTGCAAAATTGTCTTTAATACTGGAAGCATTGAGATGACAATGCTTCTGATGGAGTCGGAAACATTAAAGCATGTGAAGATTTGAGCCAGAAGGTCAGTCAACTTTATAAATCCCGATTGGGGAGTTGAGCTGGACGGAAAAATAGGGACATTTGGGGTTTTTGATGTCCCCTCGAGTGCTGGGTCGTTCGAAGGTGAACTATTCCCACGGAAGCCAGGAGGAACCTGATTTTGTTTGTCCGCTGCACTCGATTTTTTAGGCATGCTAACAGGAGGTAAAGGGTGTGTCACATCAAATTGCATCACGGAAAAAACGTTGTAGAAATTCGCCCAGTAGACCGATCCTTTTGAAAATTTTAGACAGTAAAATAAAAACTATTAAACAACTTTTGGCATTTTCTTTTTATTCATACTTCGAGCCCAAGCCCGTATGCTCGCACCTTCCTCTTTACCCCGTCCATAAGGTTCTGTACAACGTCAGGTTGTAGTTTTTTTTTTAACAGAAATCCATTTTCTCTTGAAGTCCGCCTCCGATTTGACAACTTTTGGGTTCTTCCGGAGGGCCTGCTTCATAATCGCCCAATATTTCTCTATCGGGCGAAGCTCCGGCGCGATGTGCGGGTTCATTTCCTTTGGCACGAAGGTGACCCCGTTGGCTTCGTACCACTCCAACACGTCCTTTGAATAGTGGCACGAAGCGAGATCTGGCCAGAAGATGGTTGGGCCCTCGTGCTGCTTCAATAGTGGTAGTAAGCGCTTCTGTAGGCACTCCTTAAGGTAAACCTGCCCGTTTACCGTGCCGGTCATCACGAAGGGGGCGCTCCGCTTTCCGCAAGAGCAGATCGCTTGCCACACCATATACTTTTTGGCAAACTTGGATAGTTTCTGCTTGCGAATCTCCTCCGGAACGCTGAATTTGTCCTCTGCGGAGAAGAACAACAGGCCCGGCAGCTGACGAAAGTCCGCTTTGACGTAGGTTTCGTCGTCCATTACCAGGCAATGCGGCTTCGTCAGCATTTCGGTGTACAGCTTCCGGGCTCGCGTCTTCCCCACCATGTTTTGCCTTTCGTCGCGGTTAGGAGCCTTCTGAACCTTGTATGTACGCAGGCCCTCCCGCTGCTTGGTCCGCTGGACGAATGAACTTGACAAATTCAGCTTATTGGCGACATCCCGGACCGAACTTCTCGGATCACGTCTAAACTGCTTAACTACGCGCTTGTGATCTTTTTCACTGACGGAGCATCCATTTTTGCCGTTCTTCACCTTCCGGTCGATGGTTAGGTTCTCGAAGTATCGTTTTAGTACTCTGCTGACCGTGGATTGGACGATTCCCAGCATCTTACCGATGTCCCGATGTGACAACACCGGATTCTCGTAATGAGTGCGCAGGCTTAATTCACGACGCTCTTTTTCGTTCGACGACATTTTTCCAAAGGGCCTGGCCGGGTAAGGAAGTAAAAAGTGCCCCCAAACCAAATCACTAGCCGTATGGCAAATATTGTAAAGGATATTAAATAAGAAATTTTGGCGGTTTATTTGAACCCCTATCTGGTTTGACGTAGGATCTATAGTGAAAAACGTACTTTTCGTTAATTTCACGCCATCCTCAAAAGATCCGAGATAAAAATTTGAAAAAAATACTGAATGTGCATCTTACTACGATGTATCAAAAAAAATTATCAAAAAAAAATTTCATCAAAAATTTTAGTACTAAAAAAAATAATGAAATCTTGAAAATTTTTTTTTTGGGATTTAGAGATTCAGTACTACTCTAATTCATATTTTAATGTGTTTCTACGGCTTTTCTAGATATGTGTGATTTTTTTCAGATTTTTTTCAGTGTTGCGCGGTATCAAAAAATTTTTTTTTTATGTTTCCAAAGAGTGGTTAGGTAAGGGAGTAAAAAGTGCCCCCAAACCAAATCACTAGCTGTATGGCAAATATTGTAAAGGATGTTAAATAAGAAATTTTGGTGGTTTATTTGAACCCCTATGTGGTTTGACGTAGGATCTATAGTGAAAAACGTACTTTTTCGTTTATTTCACGCCATCCTCAATAGATCTGAGATAAAAATTTGAAAAAAATACTGAATGTGCATCTTACCACGGTGTATCAAGAAAAATTATCAAAAAAATAATTCATCAAAAATTTTAGTATTAAAAAAAAATTATGAAAATTTGAAAATTTTTTTTTGGGATTTAGAGATTCAATACTACTCTAATTCATATTTAAATGTGCTCTTACGGCTTTTCTAGATTGATAAATATCGTCAAGCTGTTTTTTTTTAAATATCTAATACTAAAAATAAAATGAAAAAAAATACACAGTACAAAAAAATGTTATAGATTTTCTGGCATTTCGAAATTTTGAAAAAAAAAATATAACTTTGAGACCCACTCCTGCTCAAATTTTTATTTAAATGCGTTCGTATGTGTCTTTTTTCTACATGTGGCGTAATTTTTCCTGAATTTTTAAGAGCATTGTGTGACACAAAATAATTTTCTTCATCGTCTGCATTATTATTTTTATTTTTTTGAAATCGATTATTTTATTGTATTCGTGGTTTTCAATTGAAAGATTAAAATAAAAAAACAAATCGAATTTGTGGTCTCAAAGTTATATTTTTTTTCAAAATTTCGAAATGCCAGAAAATCTATAACATTTTTTTGTACTGTGTATTTTTCTTTTTTATTATTTTATTTTTATTATTAGATATTTAAAAAAAAACAGCTTGACGATATTTATCAATCTAGAAAAGCCGTAAGAGCACATTTAAATATGAATTAGAGTAGTATTGAATCTCTAAATCCCAAAAAAAAATTTTCAAATTTTCATAATTTTTTTTTAATACTAAAATTTTTGATGAATTATTTTTTTGATAATTTTTCTTGATACACCGTGGTAAGATGCACATTCAGTATTTTTTTCAAATTTTTATCTCGGATCTATTGAGGATGGCGTGAAATGCACGAAAAAGTACGTTTGTCACTATAGATCCTACGTCAAACCACATAGGGGTTCAAATAAACCGCCAAAATTTCTTATTTAATATCCTTTACAATATTTGCCATACAGCTAGTGATTTGGTTTGGGGGCACTTTTTACTCCCTTACCTAACCACTCTTTGGAAACATAAAAAAAAAATTTTTTGATACCGCGCAACACTGAAAAAAATCTGAAAAAAATCACACATATCTAGAAAAGCCGTAGAAACACATTAAAATATGAATTAGAGTAGTACTGAATCTCTAAATCCCAAAAAAAAAATTTTCAAGATTTCATTATTTTTTTTAGTACTAAAATTTTTGATGAAATTTTTTTTTGATAATTTTTTTTGATACATCGTAGTAAGATGCACATTCAGTATTTTTTTCAAATTTTTATCTCGGATCTTTTGAGGATGGCGTGAAATTAACGAAAAGTACGTTTTTCACTATAGATCCTACGTCAAACCACATAGGGGTTCAAATAAACCACCAAAATTTCTTATTTAATATCCTTTACTATATTTGCCATACAGCTAGTGATTTGGTTTGGGGGCACTTTTTACTCCCTTACCCGGCCAGGCCCTTTACGAAAAATTTACAGTGAAGCATGGCCAACGTGATCTATACACTCTTATCTGATTATAAGCGAAAGCTGAAGATATAATTCCTAAAAATTAAATTTCTACAGCGTTTTTTCGGTGATGCAATTTGATGTGACACACCCTTCATAACCGGAGGGGCTTGTCCTTGAACTTTGGGAGTGGTCACATTTTTGCGCCGGGGATTCCCTTGGAAAATGAACGGTGTGCCCCCGTTAACTGTGTCCGCTTCCATTTCGTCAACGGGCAACGTGGCGAAGACATTTTGTGTGTTGATTGGTTGTTGTTGTTGGGCCAGTGGAGAAGCGCCCTTTAAAATATCCGCAAAAGTGCGTTTCGAGCGTTCCTTCAAAGAGCGCTTCTGTTTCTCCCAGCGACTCTTGTAAGTTTCACAAACTGAGAGCTCGTGTGGGGATCCCCCGCAATATGGACATTTATGCTCAGTCGCACTCCAGGATTTCCGCTCATGTTGCTCTCCGCAAGTGGCACAGCGCTCCTTGTTGGCACAATAATCTGAAGTGTGACCAACTGACTTGCATTTTTGGCAAGTCATAGGCTTTGGCACGAAGAGTCGCACAGGCAGTCTTAATTTGCCCACCGTAGTCAGGGAGAGCGGAACCAGCAAAAGTTACTCGAAACGAGTCTGACGGCGTGAATTTAGTTTTTCCCTCTTCTTGGGATACCTTCCCTAGTTGGCGGCTATCCAAAATTTTAACGCCCACCAAAGGGAGTCTTTTGAATTTACCAACTCCTTCTTTTATCAATTGGCACGTCAGACCCGTTTCAGTTACCACCTACCAGTTACCAGAATCTATAATTTATAATAATAAACATTTGCAAAAAAGTGACAATCAAAACCAATGATAAAATGTTTGCGTTAGCAAATTCCGTAAAAAACAAGCATCGTTCACTATTCAATTTTTGTAGTTGTTTCAACTATTTTGTTTGTTGTTTTCATGAAAATGATATTTCATACAGAAATCTTTATTAAAATTAGTATTGAAGTAGTGTTCGGAATATGAATCAAGTTTCTACGCATAATTCGAATTGCGAACACTTCACTTTTAAATGTTACTTTACTGAATTTTAATGTTATAAATAATTGCATATTCGAAATCCTGGCTCCCTTTGAGTTATAGACTTAATTTTAACATGATTTACGGGTATCGATACCGACATAGCGCCCTTGGCCCCGAAACCATGTAAACTATATGAAACAAATACAATGAATAATTACAAAAGCAAAATCCAATTTTTGCGAGCATAACCGTTTTTCAAAAAAGACTAGCTAATTGACTTTAATTTGATATATCAATCATAGAAATCGGTTCAGTAGATTAAAAGTTATGATTTAAAAAAATGCACTTTTGCTGTTCGGAATTTGAGACAAAATTGTTCGGAATATGAGTCAGTGACAAAAATGGTGTTCGGAACTTGAGACAAAACTGATTAAACAAATTTTTAGTTTTTCACCATGAATATGTATTTGTAAATCAATTTTATTGTAGTCAATAAAACGAACGCTCTGTTGTATCCAAAAATCAAATTCATTTCGCAAAAGAGTACCATTTTGAGTAATGACACTCTGTTTAATGACCATCAAAGCTTAAGTGTTCGGAACATGAGACAAAACGGTATCAAAACCGTGGAATGAGCCATGGTGATAATGCAAGAAAAGTTGTTTATCATCAGCACAGATGAGGAGCTCAAGCAGGGGTACAACCAAGCGTGTCATAAGTTCTGGTTACAACGCAATACACAGTGTCGAAACACAGTGTCCTGTTGAAAAATATCTTCTCGTTTCGCCATCATCATACTTTGTCGTGTGGTTAAAAACAACCCGAAACCGAAGGAACCATTTTGAAATCAACGAACGCGGAGATTTAAGGCTTTCCAATATTGAACCGTATTTTGATACTTTGATAGTTGCGGATAGATTGGTTTGCGATATGAATGTTTTCATAGTTTGTGAGTAATTTGTATTAATAATTATTAATTACACTTGATATTTACTAAATTTTATGCTATTTATTTTGTTGAATATGATGAGAATTTTGACGTAGAACTACGTCTTTCAGGAAGGGTGCCAAATCAGAAAACAGTTCACGTTTTTATGAAATAAAGTTAACGTTAACAACTATTTTCACTGTGAACGAATTCTCATGATTTGCATACCAATCGAAACCGAAATTCTCTAAGATTTGTTTGATATGCTATACATTACAATTCGCTAATCTATAAACGGTTTAAATTCATGGAAACTGGACGGAATTCCTTTTTTCCCATACATTTGTTTTGCCGATTTGTGTGCTAACCCTATCCGTATTTCGAATGCTTATAACTCGAACATTTCTCAATAGATCGGAAAGATGTTTGCATCAATTGATAGGAAATATTTCTACGCGTCTATCACAATTAATAAAACATTATTTTTCATGAGATGAACAAATGAATAACTGTAAAATGTCAAGCGTTATTTAAACGCCCGCACTGCCAAGTTTTGATTGGCTCGATTTACGGTTTCCCCAACACAGACTTCAAATGCGATGTACTTGTAGAAATCCACTCTGCAAATATACATGCAAGTCGGGGGTATTTTGGTTCCCACCGAGCTGTGTTTCCCTAACACGGATTTCACAATCAATGTGCCTGGGAGAATCTGCTCTGTCAAAACATGCAAGTTGGGGGTATTTTTTCCCACTGAGCTGTGTTTCCCTGACACGGACTTCAAAATTAGTGTGCCTGAGGGAATCCGCTTTGCAAATACTTCAAGTCGGGGGTATTTTTTGGTGTTGAGTACTTTTGTACTCGCTTGTCGTTGTGCAGACCGGAATATATTTCCCTAAAACGTACTTTTAAACTGGGAAAATCGTCATTTCATGTACTAGAGGTGAATGAACTTTCGCGGTTCGAGAACTGCATAAACATCTTCTACTCTTGAATGGCGTTAACATTCCTTGTGGAACTTTTGCCGTCTCAAGGTATGCATTAACTAGTGTCATTTATTAATACTTAGTTGAGATTTCTGAAGCCAAATAACACGCCTTGAATGTATTCCGAGCTCTAGAATACGCGTGACTACAGTGCAATTCGAAGGAAATTTCATTGACGAAAAAATACCCCGGCCAGAACGGGAATCGATCCCGAGCACCCGTCATGATGATGTGAGACGCCAACCACTCGACCACGGGTACACCTATGTAAACATGAGATGTGCAATAATTTCAGAGGGAAAAGTAAAATGCAATGATCGTTTGATAATTCTTCCGTTCACATATTTTGGTAATCCTAGGCATCATATCAAACGTAAAACGACGCTCATCAGATTTATTTGTAACGAAGAACATAATCTATTACAAAAATTTCGATGCATTCTAAAATAATATTCGAAGTGGTAAACACGTGGATTGCATAATATAACTGCGTTTTTTTCCTGTATTACTTTACTAGTACTTTCCACATTTTTGGCTGGTTTGTTACATTACTTCCATTTGTTGGAAGAATGTCGGGAGTGAGAATTGAACTCGTGACCACTGTTGCCACATTTTAATCTGTACCAGAGGGGTTAAAAAATTTTCTCATGTGTACTTTTTTTCAAAAATCTGTACTATCGAAAATATTCGTTGTAGAGAAAAAAAACTACTATTAGCATGAAAAAATACTCACTTATTTACTACAAATGCTACATTTACAATTGCAAGTCATTCGTGTGTTTCATGATGCTTATACATAGTTTTTCTGAATCAAGATTACATACTATCATTTGGATAGTTTATTCTGCTGATTTTCCAACCTAAAAATTCTTGCCGCTTTTCAAATTTTATAGCATTGGACATTGAAACAACGTAAGATTCCTCGCTGATATTAGTGAGAATGATCTAATAAAAATCATTCAGCTCTTCATGTAGCATCGTGAATTCAGGTTTTTTAGCCTGGAACAAACGAATCAATCTGTTCATCTGGGGCAAAATATAAGTAAATTGACGGCGGATTCTCTAGTATTATATGTTCTGATCACGCATAAAAAACTTTGGATGAATTTTTCTGTTAGAAGATAAACCCATTAACGCCCAAGTTGTAAAAAATATTTGTTAGCGAAAGCCATTGGTGTAATTTTGGTTATTGGCGTTACAGAAACACCAATCTTCTATAATTATTTTTTTTCCGTTCTTCAGTTTTCCGAAAAATGACGCCAAATCGAAAAATCGACAAACAAAAACATTGGCCAAAACCTACATTTTTCATCCTGTAGGAGGTTCAATCCAATGTTTTTTCCTACATCACAATGTGTTTTCTTTTATCAAAGTAATACGTTGGAAAAGTTTATTAGGTTTTCTTTTTTTTTGCGGTCATGGTAGGTTATGTACTTTCCGCAAATAGTTGCTTTAAACCGAATATTTTTCCAAAAAAAGTTACACAAAATTGAATAGAATTGATAGTAAGTGGTAGCTAAGAAACTAAGCCATCATTTGAAGCCAAAACCTTATCATATGGTTGCTTTCAAAGCCATGAAAAATTATCAAATTGCTGTTCGATTTTACGAACACTTGGCATAAAATGTGCTAACGCTGATCCAAGGTAAATTAATCAAACTCGATACATTATGAAAAAATCATAAATATAAAAAAACAGGTACGAACACATTTCATAGTAGTACTGTGTCTCAAAACTTAATTTAATAATTCCAATGTTTCAAATGATTAAAAAATTGCACCGCAAAACGCTAAAGTTCTGAAAAAAAAATCACATCAAAAACAGGTACATATAAATGAGAATTATGTTTTAAAAGATCTTAAAATTAAACAAAACTCGGAATTTCGAGATACCAAAAAACATACTTTAATTTTGGAAATTTTATTTTTTATGATTTTTTTACAGTTTGTCGTGGTACACCGTAATAGACGTACTTTGAGTATTTTCTCGAATTTTCATTTGCAAGCCTATCGAATATGGTGTGAACAAAAGAAAAACGTTTCGCGTCGAGTTGCATCGGATGTGTTGTCAATAACGTGTTTTCGACCGAGGATGATTTTAAAATTCAAGTATGATATGATAGCAGAATTTTGCGTCGGAATGCACCGGGTGTGTTTTCGACCACGAATTAAAAAATTAAAAAATTCAAAAATTCAAAAATTTTAAAATTTAAAAATTTATAAATTTAAAAATTCAAAAAATTTAGAAATTCAAAAATCTATAAATTCAAAGATTCAAAAAGGCAAAAATTTAAAAATTCAAAAATATAAAAATTCAAGGATGATACTATAGTAAAAGTTTTGCGTCGGAATGCACCAGTTGTGTTGCCGATTGTGTGTTTTCGACCGAGGACGATGGGATAGCACAAGTTTTGAGTCGAGATGCACCGGGTGTGTTACCGATTATATGCTTTCGACTGAGGATGATTGGATAGCAAAAGTTTTGCGTCGAAATGCACCGGGTGTGTTGTCAATCACGTGTTCTCGACCGAGGCAGATGTTTTACGTCGAAATGTACCGGGCGTGTTGTCGATCATGTGTTTTCGACCGAGGATGATGGGATAGCACAAGTTTTGCGTCGAGATGCACCGGGTTCGTTTTCGACGGATTAAAAAAATCTAAAATTTTAGAAAAGGGCGTGATAAAATAACCTTTTTGGTGTTGTTTGGCTTTGCCCCAAATTCCAAATTCTAGATCTGAGATCGATGAAACTTTGTAAGCTATACATTGTCGTTGGTTTCGACAATTCTTTGAACAAGACTACAAAGATATTTACGGAATGTCAGATTTTGTGATGAAGAAGAGAAGGACATTGACTTTCCATCATTGAATCCGACAAAAATTGGCTGTAAATCGATTCGAGAAGCTTTTGACTATTGACCATTTTTATATTTGAAGGATTTTGGTTTTATCAGTGGAGCTCCGATAGACTTATCACTGAAGCAATATTGCTAGCAAAAAAAAATGCTCACTATGATCCGAAAAGTGAACGACTGGAGCATTTTTGGGAAGGATAGGTTTACGGAACTTGTTACCAAAAAGACTCATTCTATTCATTGTTAAAGATAAATAAATGTCTTAGTAACTACATCTGAAGTACTAGTAGATAATTTGATTACTAGTCTACATCTGGTTTTTTTTGAAAAATTACTGGAGAACCAGGGAATATCAGGGATTATTTTTCGGATTTTGAGTCGACACCCTGATAAAGAAACCATCCAGAAGAGCTCGCCGGGCCGCACGTTGAGGATAGCTGGTCTTGCTAGATCTATTTACCATTTCATAGGGTCATAGAAAAAAAATACATATTGAACTGTACAGTAGTCCCTAGGTAGTTTTTTTCAACTATCGAAAACAATCAAAGGGTCTAACGAGACTTTGTAGACGAAAAAGAGATTGAATGAAAATAAGCACTTTCGAATTGCCTGTTTTCTGTTTCAAATCATACGAAATTTAACTGATTGTATTTATATCACTTGGAGTGAAAAACACAATAATCTATGAAACTTATCTATATTTGATCATTTCTTGAATCCGGAATTAGGTCACTACTTTATTTCACCAAAAACCTGATCAACGGTCTCCATCGAACAATTTCATTCTACATTCAGCTTTGTGCCGCTATTTCTTGTTCGATCCAATCCAAATATTTAACCACATTGGTGTATACACCTGGACGTCCCTCTGTTCCACAGTTCCGTGCACCGAAACTGACGATTCCTATTATGTAACTAACAAGTCCATATTCTCGCATTAATGCACCACCCGAATCACCTCGACAAGAATCTTTATTCCGTTCACCACCAACGCAAATTTGTTCGTCAGACAGTTTTATGCCTAACGGAGCAAACGATTCATCGCAAACACTATTATTCTGACCAACAACTACCACATGCCGCTGAACGCCGACTCTATTTCCTGTGGGAAATGTGTTTTTTTTATTAACAACAATTGAACTGAAGGAAATTTGCATCCATAATACCATCGTTGGTTAGTCCCCAGCCAGTAACTGTGAAATTCTGCTCATAAATCGGTAGATCTCTAATCGTGTTACTGTGTGGTAAACAGATGGGGATCACATAGTCGGTGAACTGGACATCCTCTTTCGTTTTTAATAACGCAATATCATGTCTCATTTCAGGTGCATCTGCTTCATACGAGGGATGAGTAACGTTCTGCTCGATCTCATATTCTTGTCGACATATATCTACGTCATTTACCATTGTACAGTTGTTTTTCTTCAAGACATTCCATTCGCCGAACCTCAAGCGATGTCTGCAACAAAATTTTAGTGATTCACAAATTATTAATTTGGTAATTTGTACATACATTTTCCAGCTGCTAGGGACGTTATGAAGGCAATGAGCCGCTGTTATTACCCATCGAGCGTTCAGTAATGTGCATCCACATTGTACGGAGGATTTACTTTTGCTTATCATGTACACTATCACTCCAGCCCAGGGAATTTCCCCGAGGTCAGTTTCATCGCCTCCAAAGATACGGTTCCCTATTTTCGCTACACCGCATCCTTCAACATTTTGAACCGCAGGACAGCATACCTGAAATAAATTTGATTAGTATCGAACTTATAATGATGAATCATTTCCGATCTTACCAATGGCTTTGGCCGTTTATCATCGGCAACCTCTCCACATGTGTTATGGTTCAAAAAATGCAGTTCTTCAGCAGTGGGGTTCGGACTGCGTAAAATACTAAGAACAAAGTCACATTTTCTAACCGGAACACACTTTCCAATCCGATTCTCCGATGTTATGCATGTTTCGTTCAGCTCACTCCTAACCACAGCTGAGAAAAGCAAAAGTAGTAGAATCAACATATTCATTTCCTTATGTTTGTGTGCGCTCTGTAGAAGATCGCCTCGTGAACTGTTCCGAAAGTCACAAGAGCGGTCATGAAATAAAGGCAAAACCAAAACAAGCGGTATAGGGTAATCTGCCTTCTGTTGGTTTCGTGTTCGATAGACGCGTCATAATTATTATTTGCACATATTATGAATAACGTGGTTCAAACGCTTCCATTTTTTTATTTGGTTTTGAAGTGCTCATCTTTGAGCTTTTATGAGCTTTGAAATTCAACTTTTTCGGATCATTTAGCTTGAAAAATATTGATATATCACATGACAATCGTTTTCCTCGTCTTTCTGCAGCGTTAGAATTCAACAGTGGTTAAAAGATTTTTTTTCTAAATTAATTCTCTAAACTGTTGTTCTCTACTACAGAGCACGGCCAACACAAGTAGAAACAAGAGTTCTTCACGCTTCAGACGCAGTTCATTTTCAAATACAATAGTGTAGTTTGATTAACCCCAAATACTCTTTTTTTC
Organism: Toxorhynchites rutilus septentrionalis; assembly: GCF_029784135.1. Lineage (NCBI taxonomy): Eukaryota > Metazoa > Arthropoda > Insecta > Diptera > Culicidae > Toxorhynchites > Toxorhynchites rutilus. The sequence goes on from NC_073746.1 coordinate 185,426,541, forward strand.
TGCACATAACTCAACATGTTCAACACTATTAAAAGACGTCTACACGAAATGACATAATTGCTTCTAGTGATACCCTAGTTTTTCGTAATGTTCGCATCGGGTCCAGTTAACAGTGGGTTTGGAAGCAGAACAGTAAGTTTTTGGATTTTTCGGAAGTCCACTTGCAACCGGGTGCATCGATAGACATTGATTGGCCAGTGTTACAACTTCGAGGGTCGTTTGAAAGGTCCATGCAAAAATAAAAACTACGCCGCAATTGTTTGGCATAAACCATTTTTATTTTTCAACATAGTCTCCTTTTAGGCGTATACACTTCGTCCAACGCTACTCTAGTTTGTTGATCCCTTCCAAAAAATAGGATGTGTCCAAGTCGGAAAAAGGTCATTCGTTCCTGCAATCACCTCCTCGTTTTAATAAAATCTTTTTCCATTTCCATTGAGGAACAAATAGCAATCCAAGGGAGCCATGCCTGGAGAATAGAGGGGATGTGAGGGACTGTTTCACAGCCAAACTCAAAGACACATAGACAAATACAGACCGATCTGGTTGAAACATTGTGTGTGTTCTCTCAAGGGATGCTACTAACTAAACATAACCTCGATATGCGTCAGTAGTACCATCTCTCTAACTTTGCACGGACTTTTCAAGCGGCCCTCGTGTGCTATTTTTTGAAGGAAGCTGGAAGTTGGAAAACAGCGAGAACACATTCAGGTACCCGATACAGCTTCCGATGACGTTAGAGTTTCTGATATCGCCTTTCTTCAGATTGGAAGTAACACTGTTTGTAAGAGTTATTTCAGCATCTATACTTGATGACGTGACGATAGCTTAACAGATTTAACATCTGGCTTTGAGTTTCAAACATGAATGGTAGATAATTTATATAAATATACACATTCTGGATTTGCGTCTTCGGTTACCCAACTGAGAAGGTTGTCACGGGCAAGGACGACCATCAACCTTTCAACTGATGAAAACATTGACAACATAAAATGAATGGTACTCGGAAGACGTCATTTAAAATTGAGAAAGCTAGCCCGTGAATTAAATATCTCTCACGAAACCGTACGTAATATTTTGGTTGATGTTGTAGACATGTAACGACTAGTGCCAAAAGAGTTCAATTCTCTTTAAAAAAAACATCGCAATCAAATGGCTGAAGACCAGCTTGAATGAAATTCTGATCCCGCGTTTACCCAAAGCATAATTACTGGTGATGTGACATGGTTGTGACTTTCTCATATTTCCGAAACTCAAATGATGACCACTTCGTGAGCATTCGAGGATCCTCCATTTATAATATATCAAATAAAATTTCTCTGAGCTTTATTCGATTGGCTACCGTTCTCCGGTTCAGTATTGATTTACAATTTTTACTTTCAGGGATAAATCAATTTTGGGTTGAAGCTCCTAAATGAATTAGAACAGAACCAGATTCTAGTCTCACTATAGCCAGCGTACAGTAGCAGTTTTTTTTTTAGATTGAGAGTCACGATGAGAGTTCGATGCAATATCAATACAAAAAAATCGTGATGAAAATTTAAGTAATAATAAGTAATTCAAGTAAAATCTTCAAAAATCACGATTTTTACCCCATTGTACATATAATAACCACTTTCACCTTAACGTTGAAAGATTAAATTTTTTCCTGAAATAAGTTATATTTGAAATGCAGAATTTTTTATTTCAAGCTGTATATAATCGGGTCCAAAATTGTATATAATCGAATTATATTTAATCGAGTCCGACCTGTATTATTACGTTGATACAAGAAGCTGACGTATCACTTCGCGAAACGTTCGTTGGAGATATTCATGGTTTTTTTCGACATAATCAATCAATCTTTGATACCGCTAACCATGAAGTCATCAGGGGAATTCCCAAACATATTCACGTTTCTCCAATTGTTCCAAAAATGATGTTGGGCGAGGTTTTATGTTGAAGGAGAGAGTAGTGAATCAAAAGCGAATGCTAGAGGAAAATCATATATATGGTTATTTTTTTAGTTTGGAAGTGACGGGGTCAAAAATCAAGATTAGTGTTTCTGTGTGTTGCTGTGCTTGTATAATTGTAATTGATGGTTGACACTCCCCTTATGTTGTCGTTCCTCGAAGAGTGTAGGCTATCATGAGACTTGTTTTTTCGGTAACATTATTTCGAACTTACGTCTACTATTTACAGACCTCGACCTACGCAAAATGTGAATGTGAAAATTCTAATTTTGATTGGAAGCGTTCAAATTGATAAGTAAATTCTGTCAGTCGTTTTAAAATTCATGACTCGAGAACAAAATGAGATAAAAAGCATTTTTTTATTGAAAATAGTCATTTGGCAAAAGTATTCGAAATGATCTTCCTCTGCTTCACGCGGAGACGTGAACGTTGGGGTCACGCGTCAAACGTTGCACGAATTGTTGCTAGTGGGAGACTGCAAGCTGCCTTCTCGATTGAATTCTTCAACGATTGAAAATCCTCATCATGGTTCAAATTGAATAATCCAGTCGATTAAGGTCCAGGTTACCGGATGTCCAATCTATTACGGATATGAAGTCGGATTGATTTGTCTGCTAGTTATATTTTTGAACCGTTTAAGGAGTCTTTCTACATTTCAATCGTATTTGTTTCATCCTGAGCGTCTATAAATCGCCTGTACGCACCAATGATGGGATTTCCAGAGAAAGTTTCAGGAGATCATCATGGAAATTTGCAGGAGTTCCAAGAATAAATTAGAATAATAAAAGAATACCTGGTATCGAAAGCACTTGCCGCATAGTTACAATTGCTTTATTTAAATAAAACACAAACCTATTTTTGTACTTATATTTTTTTTCAAGTTGGTGGAAGAAATTTAAATATTTTTTCTTCGTCACAGTCATGATGGAACCTTGTGCAGAATTTTAACAACTTTCCAAAACTGAAAGATGAATAAATAGAATAATTTGACTGGTTTATGAACGGGTTAGAAAGACGGGTTAGGTTCCGGTGCTACGAAGGGCAATCTTTATAAGTTGTTATCCTAAAGATAACGAATTCTATGCAGTCATTATAATACTAAGGATAACCTCATAATTCACATGTCACTTTATCATGATGCTGTCTGGAATCAACTCTACAACAACAACGAACTATAATTAGAACGGTCAAACAAAATGCGTTTAAAATTTCATCCAAACTGCGTTTATTTTATGGCATTTCATTTATCTATAATCAGCCGACCGAATTATCATCCTAATTACGTTCAAAAAACCACAAGCTGCAGAATATTCATCCGGAATATCGAAAGCAATCAAATGAGGCTGAACTCATTCAGCTGATGACGTTTTCGATCCAATCTAGATACTTTTCTACATTTGTGTATACACTGGGGTGGTTTCGGCTGCCACATTGCCTCTCTCCAAAACTAACTAATCCTGTTAAATACCATTTCACTTCAACTTGTCTCATCAACGGTCCCCCGGAGTCTCCTCTACACGAGTCTTTTCCTTCTTCACCACCCACACACAACTGGGAGTCTGTTAACAACACTCCCCGATTACGTAGCATATCGTTACAAACTCTGTTATTTTTTCCTGTCACAACCACTTGAATTTGCACGCTACTTCGTGGAGCTAAAATCATGGTAATTTTTTTTCTGAATTTGTTGGTAGCATTTTTAACCATTATTTACTATACCTATTTCTGTCTGACCCCAACCGACTACGGTAAATTGGTGTTGGTTTATGGGCATGTTCCGTAACGCATTATCGAGTGGTAAGCATATTGGTTTTATGTACTTCCCAAATTGTACTACGTTTTTGAGTTTCAGTAGTGCAATATCATTCGGTAATGCATTGGATGACCTATCAAAGTGACTATGAACTGTTGTTTCCTCTATCTCGTAATTTTGTCTGCACACAGTATCATTTCCGATTTGAACACATTCATTGGGATCTGCGAGGTCCCATTCACACAACCGCACATATTCCCTAAAAAAGAAGAGCAAGATAACTTCATTTGTCATTTTTTCGCTATGGGAAAATCCCACAATTTCCAGTTTCTTGGTACATTTTCTATGCAATGAGCGGCTGTTAACACATATCGTCTGCTTATCAAAGTTCCTCCACATTGCGTTTGGAAACGACTAGCACCAACACGGTACATCAATAGAGCTGCCCACGGATGCTCGCCAATTGTTGTTTCAGTGCCTCCGAAAATCCGGTTTCCAACTTCACTCGCTCCACAACTGCTTTCATTTTCAAGTATTGGACAACAAAACTTCAGTGGAGAAATATAATTCAATGAAATTGAATATAATGCATTAAATTATCTTACCGAAGGATCGCCGTTTGTCCCTAGGGATCCGCAATTACTACGCTGCAGAATAGATGCGTCCACCGATGTCCTCAAGTCTGGTCGAATTTGTTGTATTCGAAGAATGGATTGACAGTTTTGCGGTTGAATACATCGTCCCAATCTTGATGTAGGTGTGGTACATAACTCGTTCAATACCAGATTTAGCCCTACTGCAAACAGCATCCCAAATATTATCACACAGAAAACTTTCATCGTGACGATGCTTCACGAAGTGATGCTAGTGTGTGAATGATCATCTTATACTGGAGTCAAAACAAAAACCCCGATGTGTATTTTGCTGTTGATTGTACACTTATCGAAGCTGGGAATTTGAGAATGCAATCTTTTGAAGTAGCACCATTATGGAAGCAGACGTGTTTTTTGCTATTTATGTTAATGTCTAACGGTCTTAATATCTGTTCGTTGTCCAGGATCTTTTCGTGAATATTATCATTCCTCAAATTGAACAAAGCGTGGTGTATTGTAAGTTGAGGAGAAATTAGTTGTGTATTCAAGATTACGCATTTGTTTTGTAACGTTTATAAGCGTTGGGTACCAATTTGTAACGTTCTGTGTCAGGACGGCTAATCAGACTCAGAATTTTACGCACTTGAAGAATAGTCAGTCCCGTACTGTTCCCGTCCCTGGGCTAAACCACTCCGCTTAAGCCCCAACGACCCTCTCAGGGCAGGTTAAGTGGACGCAAAACCACTTCTAGCACAACTCAAAGGCTTACCTAAACGATTAATTCCCACACTGGTGGCCAATCATGCCGAAACTTAACGAAACCGAAAACTCAAGTGATTCTATACTCAAAATCCATCTTTAATAATTTGGTTCAACGGATAATTCAATAATTCATATTTAATCGAAATATGTGTGCATTTAATATAATAGGACGAACAAATTCAAATAAGGCTAACCTTTCTTTACTGCTGACAACCAGGTGGCGTTGTTGGTGTTGGTTTTAGGCGTCATGATGGCCAATTAACAGAGCGCTCTGCGATGTCGGGTCGATTGCTGTAGTGTGCGTAGTAGGTGTGCGACGAGAAGTCCACAGATGACTCGAGATGGTGATGGTCGGTGATGAACGGTCACTTCCTGTTGGTTAGGCGTTCACAGCAGGGTGATATTATCGATACGCAATGATGATTGCTGACGATGGTCGCAAGTTGTTGATCACAATGTTGGTTACGTGATGATTGTGAACATTCCAGGTGAAGGATTTCTGGTCCTCTGGATAGGCGACGAATTTCTGCTCCTTTGAATAGGCGACGAATGTCTGCAACCTTGAATACGCGGTGACCCGATAAACAACCGTGGAAAGAGTCGTCCACTGACTCAGGGCTTTTGGCTGGGGCCCTCAGGGAAGATGGCTTTGATTACCTACGGACGATATTCCAAACGCGTGGTGAAAACGGTGACTGTCGAGCGGTGGTTCGCTAGAAATCGCTTAGCGAAATGTAAACGTCACGCGCTAGATTGCGCTCAGGCTGCGCACTTCGCAAATGGTCTTGATAACGTGATCAGTTACTTACACGTGGAAATCTATCTGGTTACATCAGAGAAAAATAAAGGAGAACCAAAAAAAAACCTTCGTTTGAAGGTTATAGCCTTCAAACGAACACAACAAATCACCATGGTTGTACTATTAGATTTACCACTTACAACTTACCTGAGTTTGTTCAATTTTATCAATCGCGACTCAACTCTTTTCAAAAGAGAACTAAATGATGTGTGGAACACTTTTCTAAATTGAAATGACATTTACATTCTACTGCACGTAAATTATTACTTTGACTTACTTTTCAAGTCTGCTACTCGCACACACGTCGATTTATCTCGAGAATTATATGGAAAACTATTCTTAAACTTTGACTGTTCCACTCGGAGGTCAATTTGTAAAGAGACTTGATCTAACTTAATGTGGCACAAAGAGCCTCAAATCGTACCGCGAAACAATAGGTATTAATCGTTCATTTCACACAAATATATTTGCGTATGGATGTTGTGTTACGCTACAAAATGATGTGTGGCACGCAACAAAATCGTAACGCATAACAGTATCTTGGCTAAACTTTCCGTACGATTACTGAAATGTTACAGTTTGGATTTTTCAATGATTCTTCGGAATGAATTCCTCAGCATCTTTAACAAGTATTTTCACTTGAGTATATATGGTTCATAATGTTTGGGTAGATCAACAATAAAGGGTTTTTCACAGATTGAGAAAACAGATCCTCCCCGAACTTGTTTGGCTTCTCTCGAAATATTAGTCAAGACGCTGTTTCTACTGTCCAAAGAGTCGAAGTCCTTGAGATCATTTTGTGATAACTTGAAGGTGCGCAATCTGTTTCGTATAGCGAGTGAGATAGCACATCCTTATCTATATCTTCTAATCTTCTATATATACAGGGTTTTCCATTTCGGGCTTCCGAAAGTATACAGCCCTGCGCTGACAACCGTTTGACATAGCTGTCAACCAAAGCGTCATATCGTTAGTTGAATGTCTGCCATTTTACAATGTGGATCGTTTTTGCATCGCACAACGTGTTAATTTTGTAAAATTATACTATAAAAATGATGAAAAACCGGCAAATGTTTTTCGAGCATAACGGACGGATTTTGGTCGTTATGGACGGCCTACAGAGCACACAATCGCTAATGTAGTGCGTAAATTCGAACAAACTGGATCCGTAGCGGATATTGTGAAACTTGTGCATCATCGTAATGTGCGTTCGGCCGAAAATATTGCTGCTGTTGCTGCCAGTGTGGAGGATGACCCGAATATTTCGATTCCACGGCGTGCTCAGCAATTGGGCTTGTCAAACACATTATTGTGACGAATTTTGCATTTGGACTTGCACCTACATCCATATAAAGTCCAACTGGTACAAAAATTAGAGCGTGGTGACCGTGAAATGCGTCGGGCATACGTCGATTGGGTGAACGAACAACAGCAGCAAAATGCTGAATTTTCGCATCAAATTTTCTTCAGCATTTCGAGCTCGGTGGCTATGTGAACACCCAAAATTTCCGTATATGGGGCTCAGAAAATCCACACGTGATTGTTGAGAGGCTATTGCATCCGCCAAAAGTCACTGTTTGGTGCGCATTATGGTCTGGTGGAGTCATCGGGTCGTATTTCTTTGAAAATGAGGACGGCGAGACGGTAACTGTGAATGGTGAGCGCTATGGCCGCATGTTAATCGATTTTTTTTTGCCACAAATTGAAGATATGGATACGGATGACATGTGGTTTCAGCAGGACGGCGCCACGTGCCACACAACACGACCGAACATGACCATATTGCGAACGAAATTTGAGGGACGCATAATTTCGCGTTTTGGTGATGCCAATTGGCCGTCCAGATCATGCGATTTGAACCCGCTAGACTTTTTTTGTGGGGTCTATGCCAACTCTCCGCAAACTCTTGAACATTTGAAAGACAACATTCGTGAAGTTATGACCGAGATACCGCCCCATATGCGCCGAAAAGTCATCGAAAATTACCTGTTCTGGATCAAGGTGTGCGAGGAAGCCCTAGGTGGACAATTGAATGATGTTGTATTTCACGCATAATGGCATAAACCAAACTTTAATTTGAAATAAAAGTTTCATCGAAATTCGAATTCTAAGTGTGTTTTATTTCAATTTACTTTCGGAATTTAAAGTTGGAAAACCCTGTATATTGGGTTGGGGGAAAAGAAATGTCGTATTTCTGATCGAAATTTGACGCTTTATTTAACATACTTAAAATTATCCAATTTAAGTCAAATATGCGCCGTTTTGTTCGCAAACTTGTTGTCATTTAGACGCAAACCAAACTTTAATTTGAAATAAAAGTTTCATCGAAATTCGAATTCTAAGTGTGTTTTATTTCAATTTACTTTCGGAATTTAAAGTTGGAAAACCCTGTATATTGGGTTGGGGGAAAAGAAATGTCGTATTTCTGATCGAAATTTGACGCTTTATTTAACATACTTAAAATTATCCAATTTAAGTCAAATATGCGCCGTTTTGTTCGCAAACTTGTTGTCATTTAGAAGGCAACTTCATTATACCCCCCCCCCCCCATTATAAAACCCCCCCCTCCTTATTTGCAAAAAAACTCAGACAGCCAGTTTTCGCAAGCTTCTTTTGAGGCCAACTTAGTATCACCAAGAGAGTTTTGCATGGACCGGAAGAGATGATAATCACTTGGAGCCAGGTCCGGACTATACGGTGGGTGCAATAGGACATCCCATCCGAGCTCCCGTAGCTTCTGGCGGGTCATCAAAGATGTGTGAGGCCGAGCGTTGTCCTGGTGGAAAATAACATCATTCCTATTGATCATTTCTGGTCGCTTCTGGTCAATCGCCTGCTTCAAACGGTCAAGCTACTCACAGTAGAGAACCGAGTTGAGGGTCTGGCCATAGTTGAGCAGCTCATAGAGGATGATTCCCTTCCAATCCCACCAAACACCTAGCAAAACCTTCCTGGCCGTCAATCCGGGCTTGGCGATGGTTTGGGCCGGCTCACCAGGCTTAGACCACGACTTTTTTCGCTTTAGGTTGGCGTTCGTGATCCACTTTTCATCACCAGTCACCATCTTCTTCAAAAATGGGACGAGTTCGTTCCATTTCAGCAGTGCATCGCCGGCGTTGATTCGATCTGAAAGATTTTTTTGCGTCAACTCGTGTGGCACCCATACATCCAGCTTTTTTTGGAATCCAATCTTCTGCAAATGGTTCCAAACGGTTTTATGGTCTATACCCAGTTCCTGGCCAATCGAGCAAGTGCTCACATGCCGGTCTACTTGGATGATTTCAACGATTTTATCGGTTTCCACGACGCCCTACCAGTACGGGGTGTATCTTCGGCAGCCACTACACCAGAACGAAATCGATCAAACCAACGCTGTGCTATGCGAATCGTTACAGTATCGGGTCCATAAACTACACGATTTTTTTCGGCCGCCTTCGTTGCAGTTTTACCTCGCAGGTAGTAAAAAAAGTAAAATATGGCGAATTTCTTGCTTGGTGGACTGCATCTTTGACGCGCTATAACTTGAGACTGAAAAGGACAATCACAACACTGTCAAAACGACACTTATAGCACAGATTGTCGTCTTTAAATAGCAGTAGAGTATGACCCGATGCGATAAGTACAACGCAAGATATATTTAAGTGTTGCCATTTATTGAAAATATACGACATTTCTTTTTCCCCAACCCAATATATGAAAATCTTGTGTCACGATGTTCGTGGTCGAACTCCTTCCAAATGGTTCGACCGGTTTTCATGAAATTATGCCCAAAAAACACATGAGCATAGGTCGTAAACTATATATGATATCGCCAGGATATCGATTACCGTATATTTAATACCAATTAGGACGATCCAAAGCAGAAAAAAAATCTGAATATTTTGTTTGGATTCTTCATAAATGTGGGTTAAGAAATATATGACTCTATATTTTTTCCCCGATCCCCTATTTCAAATTGTTATTTTACTATTTTTATATAAACAATATCCAAATGATTCTACCGTCGTTCATTTTTCAAATATAACGAATTTATTTACGTTGTTAACACATTGAGTACCACGCTGCTATAGCGACTCTATGGAAATTTTTAAAAAACGTATTAGGGCCAACGTTTTTTATCGTAGTGGAAGGTATTTTTGTTCGAAAGGGAAAGCTTATAAGCTTATATGCTTAAATTAGTCACCTTTATTATCATATGTTATACCGTCAATCACCAGTGACTGACACAGCCTGAGCGAAAACTCGGTGTCAGTCACCTCAATTCGCCTGAAGCCAGGCGCATTACCGGCGAGCTGAAAACAGAATGAACACAATAATCATTGTAATTCTTCAGATCACATATGCTTGGAATGCAAAATGGCAATCACGCTATTGTTATCAATCCTGATAAAACACCGACTGAAGAATACGAACGTTCTCCATGTTGTTGAAACATTGCTGGAATCATAGTAGGCGACTGCAAAGCGGCGGAAGAAGTTGTAATCATAAATTGAACAATCAACAAAAGCAACAATACATTAATTTGCGAGACGCTTTTATGAGCAACGGCGACACAGCCTTTGTTATTGCCAGGCCGAAACGCAATGCATTGTTATCACATTACAACGCGTGTGTTCAAACAAAAAGTGAATTTCACCGAGGAAATCGATGGAAATTCCAAATCCGTCTGCTGGTCTGTATTCTGAAATCTCATCAAATGAATTACTCGAACGGATCACAATTGTGCATTCTGTAATCCGTTTGGCTCAAGTCCATTCGAGTTGTGCGAATGTGGCAACCCTGCCACGCAACTCGACATAGACGGCATTGAGCTCCGATTTTAAGGGTGGCATAAACATGCGTCTAAAATAAAAATTATAAGTGAAAATTAGCTCTACCGTACCAATTATGTGCTCAATGTTACAGAATAACATATTCGCTGCAAGTGGTTCCGGTAAACATACATGAAAATTTAAAGAAAAAAGCTAAGTTAGGGTCAGGACTATATCATCTGAGTGTTCAAACGACATGTAGTAATAATTTTCGTTCGAATTTGAACTTTTAAAATTGCTTTTGGGTCTGTCAATTTGATAGAGAGCAAATTGCTCCACGAATACGGATGAGTTATTTCTACGTTTGTTTTGCGACAAGGCAATGTGGCCACATTTGCATAGAACGACTAAATCTGTGCCAAACGGATTTAAGAATGCGAAAGTTGATGTCGATCGAATCCTCAAATCGAGTTTCAAACCAATCGGATTCTGGAATATGGGTGTCTGTTTGATATTTTGGTTTATTCGGTGTTTTACTTGCGTCATTCTTATTAGTCTTTAGTTGAGATTTCTTTGCCAAATAACACGCCTTGAATGCATTCTGGATGACAAGCCTCTGACCAGAACGGGAATCGAACCCGAACCTCCGGCATGTGAGGTGCAGTGATGCCAGCCTTCCTGATTTTTCAGTATTTCCCAGACTTTTTGCAGAATTTTATGTCAAGGATTACAGAGTTATAGACATTTAGTACATTTTTTTGTAAAGTATATAATTATAAATTATTCAAAAATGTATGCTATTTATTGTCGTAGTCATAGTATCACGAACCACAATACTAATAATGCAAAGTTGTGGAAACGCCTAAAAAAGGACAAGTGGAAGTTTGCTCAAGTAAGGTTCAGGTCTCTACAAAATTCATTCAAGGGCAAGAACTTCGATTTTATGGACAGCATAAAATTAAGGCATAAATTTCAAGGCTGTATGAGCACGGAGAAAGGTTGTGGAACAAAACTGTGGACATAAAATTGAATGAATGTATGCCTGCCTATAAAAATGATGCCTTTGTTCTCCTAAAAATCGGCACGAACTTTCCGGATACCCCAAAATGAGCTATCCTGATTCATCCTGATTTTTATTTTCATTTTCCCTGATTTTTGAAAATTATGGTTGGCGACCCTGGTTAGGTGTGATGCTAACCACTCGGTCACGGGAGCACCATCGGGGTTCTACTGTATACAAATGAACCACCTGTCCATGTTGTCCCCACTGTCTGTCTTACCCGCACATACAGACAAATCAAGCTAAATGAAACCGTTTTATAAAAATGCTCTTTCCGATTAATCATCAAAGACGAAGAGAGAATTTTGATAAGGCTTGATTGGATTTGCTATTGAATTAGTTGGCAAAAATTTATGTCAGTCCACAAAATGTTTAAAAAACAGAAAGAAATCGATTTTTTATTTCTTCCTGATTCGTTTGTCCACTATATCTACACAGCGAGATAAAAATTTGTTCGTAAAATATTCCACAACTTGAGAGTTCAAGCTTTCAAATGATGTGCGTCCCATCTTGCATAAGTCACGCAACGCTCTATGAAGGAAAAAATATAACGATCGAGATGCAACTATCGAGCATGTTGGTTCCTAAGCGGTTCAGTTGTCGACTTTGTATCGTTTTTTTTTAGAATAAAGATTTTGTATCGTGAGACATTTTTTTTATACGAAATGTTTTGTGCAAAACGGTTGCGTGACTTATGCGCCACCCTGTATGCACAAAAAAAAATTTCATTTGTAATGAAAAAAGCGCTACAAGTCGATGGCCATTAGCATATCGGGTAGAGGTATAATTGAATCACTTCTGGATTGTTTTTCACTTTAAAAATGTCTACTTAGTCAATTTTTCAACACGAACTACGAAACAGTCCTGAGCTGATACACACATTCAGTAAAACATATTGTAAAGAAAGGTAGCATGATTTGACTATTACAATTATCATTTATTGTTTAATCATCTAACTCATTTAATTCACTACAATGGCTTTCATTGACTACTTCAGTGATCCAACTCAGATATTTGGCAACATTTGTATAGATTCCGGGATATCCTTCCAAACCGCAAAATTTTGAACCAAAACTAACGACCCCCACCTGGTACCACACGTTGCCAACTTGTCTCATCAATGGTCCACCCGAATCTCCCTTGCACGAATCTTTGTGTTTCTCGCCTCCTACACATAAATGATTATCAGTCAATGTTACATTGGCTTTTTCGAAGGCGGTATCGCATATCTCGTTGGTTTTTCCTACCAAATCAACATGCAGTTGTAGTCTGCTTCTAATAGCTGTAAAAATAGATGTTGATCATTACATTCATTATTTATCCACATTTATACAATCTACCGGTCTCAGTTTGACCCCAACCGGTTACGGTGAAATCCTCATCGTCGATCGGCATAGCACTGATTGTTTCATCAAATGGCAAACAAATTGGTTTGGTATATTTGCTGAACATCACGCTTTCTGTTAATTTCACTATTGCTATGTCGTGCAATTTATTTATTCGGGATTTGTCATAACCTGGGTGAACGACGACCTTTTCTACTCCATAATCTTGTCGACAAACTTTATCGTCGTTAACAACCGTACAGTTTTCTTCACTCATGGCATCAAACTCTCTGAATCTTATACTCTGTCTAACAGGAAATGGAAGGGTGAAAATGTTGTGGATTTTTATGATCTAATTAATCTTACAACTTCCAGCTCTGTGGAATATCAATGATGCAATGAGCAGCAGTCAGTACAAATCGCGAATTCAAAAGAGCTCCGCCACATTTGTAGATAATCCGCTCTTTTCCTATGTCGTAGATGAGTAAAGCAGCCCAGGGATGTTCCTCTAATTTCGTTATTTCTCCTCCGATAATTCTAGTCGTGATCTCAGCCACACCACAACCTTCTGGATTCAACAAATTAGGGCAACATGCCTGCAAATTTCATGTTAAAAATAATTGCAAATTCCCCATGAATTTCAAATATGTTCATACTAAAGGTAACGGTCTGGGACCAGGCATGGTCCCGCATGTACTTTTTTGCAGAAACAACGAATCTCTATAGCTGGCTTCGGGGTTTCTAAGAATGCCGAGAATGTAACCGCAACTTCGTACTGGTACACATTTGCCTGTCGCATTACAAGGTGTTGTACAGGTTTCGTTGACTTCCAAACACATCACACTAGAGAGATAAAACACAAAAAATATCAGTAGCCTCATTTTTCAACATCAACATAACTTTTCACTTTCGAAGCGCTCGAATAACTGTCTCTCGCCAACTGAAGCTTCTCCGCCTGTGCTCAGAGATTATTCCAAGAGCGAAAAGAACCGATAATCACTGGAATTCCCAATGTTGTGATCAATCCCCTTATGAATAATTGAGATTTTTGTGGTAAAATTTATACTTCGTCTGTAATAGAGTGTATGACATCAACCAGAACACTGTTATCAGCGCGAGGGTAGCATAACATTGCTATTTTATAGCACAAAATAAATCATGTTTTATGCAGCTCCCGACTCGTTACTTGTTTGAGTGATCACAGAGGAATCAAACAGGTTTATAATTCGCCAACTTTTCTTACGGCTATTCTCTCTCGTGGAACATGAAATATAATACTTTGAATCATGCATAGTTTTACCAGTATTTGAGATCATTGTAAAGTACACCGTTTGCACATCTAAAATTCCAATTTTCCAGATCGAAGCCGTCTTGATGAATATCAGGTCCTGATATTGGTGGTTTCAGTGTTCTTTTTTTTCATCTAGAAAGTAAGTCAATCCACGACATTGTTTTCACGGTCTGCATACTTTAATTTTCGTGTGTTTTATTTTATGTTCGTACGCGAGTTTCAGAAAAATACGGTCTCATGCCCTCCCTGCTTTAAGAGGTTTCAAAAATGTGTAGCATCTCGATTTTATGGGTTGGGAAAAATCAATTGAGCTCTACCAAATCGACAAAAAACTGATAACATACATGAAAAACTCTGTTAAAATATCTCTTAGCAGTTGGTGGTTGACCCGGAAATTTGTGTAACCCTGCATTGCGGGAGTTCCCTAATGTAGGATTGGACGATCTTTTTAAAAAAATCGATCTTGACGAATCGATTTTCATAGGGATTGATTCACGGATTAAATCGGTACCAGAGAATCAATCTTTGCCAGAGTGATCTTTGAAAATTTAAAAGCCCCTTTTCAATTTATCTACTTATTTTATATGAGCGTCTTTCCTTCAAACAGCGAAAAGAAATTTAATATTTCATCAAAACTTAGAATTCTTTTTCCTAAAGATAATATGTAACCCTTCTAAACTCTAGTGGACTGCGAGTAATCGGTTTCCTACCTTATTAACCTTAACCTTAACCTTAGAGTTAAGGAAACATGTTGATATATAAAGGGTGTGTCACATCAAATTGCATCACGGAAAAAACGCTGTAGAAATTCGCCCAGTAGACCGATCCTTTTGAAAATTTTAGACAGTAAAATAAAAACTATTAAACAACTTTTGGCATTTTCTTTTTATTCATACTTCGATTCCAAGCCCGTATGCTCGCACCTTCCCCTTTACCCCGTCCATAAGGTTCTGTACAACGTCAGGTTGTAGTTTTTTTTTGAACAGAAATCCATTTTCTCTTGAAGTCCGCCTCCGATTTGACAACTTTTGGGTTCTTCCGGAGGGCCTGTTTCATAATCGCCCAATATTTCTCTATTGGGCGAAGCTCCGGCGCGTTGGGCGGGTTCATTTCCTTTGGCACGAAGGTGACCCCATTGGCTTCGTATCACTCCAACACGTCGGGCCCTCGTGCTGCTTCAATAGTGGTAGTAAGCGCTTCTGTAGGCACTCCTTAAGGTAAACCTGCCCGTTTACCGTGCCGGTCATCACGAAGGGGGCGCTCCGCTTTCCGCAAGAGCAGATTGCTTGCCACACCATGTACTTTTTGGCAAACTTGGATAGTTTCTGCTAGCAAATCTCCTCCGGAACGCTGAATTTGTCCTCTGCGGAGAAGAACAACAGGCCCGGCAGCTGACGAAAGTCCGCTTTGACGTAGGTTTCGTCGTCCATTACCAGGCAATGCGGCTTCGTCAGCATTTCGGTGTATAGCTTCTGGGCCCGCGTCTTCCCCACCATGTTTTGCCTTTCGTCGCGGTTAGGAGCCTTCTGAACCTTGTATGTACGCAGGCCCTCCCGCTGCTTGGTCCGCTGGACGAATGAACTTGACAAATTCAGCTTATTGGCGACATCCCGGACCGAACTTCTCGGATCACGTCTAAACTGCTTAACTACGCGCTTGTGATCTTTTTCACTGACGGAGCATCCATTTTTGCCGTTCTTCACCTTCCGGTCGATGGTTAGGTTCTCGAAGTATCGTTTTAGTACTCTGCTGACCGTGGATTGGACGATTCCCAGCATCTTACCGATGTCCCGATGTGACAACTCCGGATTCTCGTAATGAGTGCACAGGATTAATTCACGACGCTCTTTTTCGTTCGACGAAATTTTTCCAAATTTACGAAAAATTGACAGTGAAGCATGGCCAACGTGATCTATACACTCTTATCTGATTATAAGCGAAAGCTGAAGATATAATTCCTAAAAATTAAATTTCTTCAGCGTTTTTTCCGTGATGCAATTTGATGTGACACACCCTTTACTAGTAAAAAAAGACGGGTGGGTAATGTCGGGGACATAACCGGAGTGACGTAGGACTATACAAAGGGGACAGCTTTTGTTAAATATATATTTTAAATATATTGTTTTATTTTCTTCACCTACGTGAATACCTACCTATCTACCTGAAAAATAGATTTGTTTACTGTTTACTCTTTATGAATATGTTGATGGTTCTGAAAAGAAACTTTGGTGTTGTGTTTTTGTTATCACTCGATATTCCCATCTTGTTCGGCTAAACCTTCCTGTTTAGCGATTTGTTGTCACTCGCCACAGCTTTCACAGTTGGAAAATTTCTTCCCATCCAGCTTGTGACATATTTTACAGTAAATTACATTCAATGGCACGTCGCATTACCACCACTCAGTGCCGGATTGGAGGTAATTTTAACCTGTAATTGAACATTTGCGATGATAGTGGTACAGTGTCGACTTTCAATGTGGGGTCATAATTTGGATCTCTATGTTTACAAAAATGTCCAACTAAATAAGTCACATTACATGTCCGTCCAATTAGCTAAATGTCGAACTAATTGTAGATTACTGTACTTTAAATCTGGAAACAATTTAAGAATTGGTGAAAATTGAATAATCAGGAAAGTCCCCAACTATCAATAAGCTCAGAACAACTGCCAAATTCACATACTCATCAAATCCTGGCAAACAAATTATGAAAACATCAATTTGTGTTTTATTATTATTTTGGATAATGTTTTAGAAAGCATTGAACTTTATTTCCTAAACTCTTTAATGGCCCTGAAAAGCGCCTTGTTTTATGGAATGGTTCCAATTTAGAAAACTTAGTAGTCGTGGTTTTGAAAAAAACCATTTCGAACGCCCTCGATGCCGCCTTGTTCTGGATTTGCCGCCAAAGCAGTTTGTATAAAGAACAAACTTTTTTCTTCTGCTACCTGATGCCGTTTTGCGATTGCGTTTGCCACTTGCCATTCGCTGCAACTGCCTGTTGTTTTGATGTCCGCCGAACCGAATGTGTTCTGTTCCGAATGCAGGTTTTCTTATCGTCGCGAGCAGCTTTGCCAGCTAACTCGATCACTCCGGCGGCCGAAACTATATAACGCCGGCTAGGTGGACTGGTACACAGGTACTAACGCGCTCGACCTAGCTACCTTTTCCGGTGCAATTGGCGGATACACCTACGGGAAATTGCAGACCACCACGGTTCGAGCGGGATTTTGCCTTTCCCTTCTCTTTTCCACCTTTGTTGAGTACACGATGCCGATGTCGTACAACCACACGGGTTTACGGTTTGAAAGAAAATTAAATATTTTTTTGGGGTCCGCGTGTTTTATACTCTAGCGGTACACACTCACAGGATAGAGACAAATCGGCAGACTCAGCCAAAGGGGCGGGTCCAACGAGACGAACGAATGAGCGTTAAAAGGGAGCGATGGCAAAAAAATACATTCATTACGATTTGTTCGCTCGTTGGATTCACATACAGGCTAAAAAAAAGTCTAAAGAGTTTATTGTTTTGTTATCACTCGATATCCCCATCTTGTTCGGCTAAACCTTTCTGTTTAGCGATTGCATTTGCCACTCGCCACAGCTTTCACAGTTGGAAAATTTCTTCCCATCCAGCTTGTCACATATTTTACAGTGAATTACATTCAATGGCACGTCGCATTACCACCACTCAGTGCCGGATTGGAGGTAATTTTAACCTGTAATTGAACATTTGCGATGACAGTGGTACAGTGTCGACTTTCAATGTGGGGTCATAATTTGGATCTCTATGTTTACAAAAATGTCCAACTAAATAAGTCACATTACATGTCCGTCCAATTAGCTAAATGTCGAACTAATTGTAGATTACTGTACTTTCAATCTGGAAACAATTTAAGAATTGGTGAAAATTGAATAATCAGGAAAGTCCCCAACTATCAATAAGCTCAGAACAACTGCCAAATTCACATACTCATCAGATCCTGGCAAACAAATTATGAAAACATCAATTTGTGTTTTATTATTATTTTGGATAATGTTTTAGAAAGCATTGAACTTTATTTCCTAAACTCTTTTTTGGAAGGTTTAATGGCCCTGAAAAGCGCCTTGTTTTATGGAATGGTTCCAATTTAGAAAACTTAGTACTCGTGGTTTTGAAAAAAACCATTTCGAACGCCCTCGAAGCCGCCTTGTTCTGGATTTGCCACCAAAGCAGTTTGTATAAAGAACAAACTTTTTTCTTCTGCTACCTGATGCCGTTTTGCGATTGCGTTTGCCACTCGCCACTCGCTGCAACTGCCTGTTGTTGTCTTGATGTCCACCGAACCGAATGTGTTCTGTTCCGAATGCGGGTTTTCTTATCGTCGCGAGCAGCTTTGCCAGCTAACTCGATCACTTCGGCGGCCGAAACTATATAACGACGGCTAGGTGGACTGGTGCACTGGTACTAACGCGCTCGGCCTAGCTACCCTTGCGGGGAACTCCAGATCAAGACGGTTCGAGCGGGATTTTGCCTTTCCCTTCACTTTTCCTCCTTTACCATGTCCAGACATGGCTGCTTGGGTTGGTTTGTTGATGTGTTGTGATGAGAACCGATGTAGTGTACGGTTTGAATGAGAATGATCGTTACGGCAGCGGAGCGGGGATTTTTAAGCTGACTGGCTGGCTCGAGAATTACGCATGTGTGAGACTGCGACCGATGTTTCGTTCATTTTTTTCTTTTTCCTTTCCAATCGTGCTTCATTCTATTTAGCTGCTGCTCTGGTTGCCCGTTTTGGTCGGTACGATTTGAGGAGCACAAAATGGACCAATCAAAAATGGGCACATAGTGTATTTGGACAATGCTTGATATTTCACAATTATTCAATTATTTATCTCAAGAAAAATGAAATGTTATTCGTTATGATAGATGCGTAGATATATTTCCTATCAATTGATGCAAAAACCTTTGCGATCTATTGAGAAATGCTCGAGTTATAAGCGTTCCAAATCTTGCATTTTTTCCTACTTGTTCAGTGCCTAAGGACCGTATCGTTATTTATGGGTACGCCTTAGAGTCTCCGTCTGAAAAAGACTATAGCTTGTTTTGACAGCTGTTTATTTTTCTCCTGTTGTTGACACAGTTAGCGTTCAGTTAGCATTGTTAAAAGATCGTTTTTTCCTAAAAGTGCAATCATGAGAGGGCTAACAGAAGAAAAACGAAAATCCATTGTGACCAGATACTGCTCCGAAACAGGAATATCAATGAGAAAATTGGCGAAGGCGGAAGGAGTAAGCGTCCATGCGGTCCAAAACGCTATCAAGCGATTTGGTATGTATAATACATTGAAGGATCTACCCGGTCGCGGCAGAAAACCTGGGCCATCCAAGCCAAACTTGGATAAAAAGATTTGCAGGCAATTTGAAAGAAAAAAGGAATTATCGATACGGGATTGCGCAAAAAAGTGTGGAACATCAATCGGTATGGTTCAACGTGCCAAAGAACGTAACTCACTGAAGGCATATAGAAAGCAAAAATGTCCCAAACGCAGCCAAATTCAGGCAAGTTCCGTGAAAACCCGTGCCCGTAAGCTTTACGATGGGATTTTAAGCAAACGCGAACTGTGCATCGTCATGGATGATGAAACCTACGTCAAACTGGACTACAAAACTCTTCCTGGGGCACAGTTTTACACTGTAAATCAAGGAACAGATGTCCCGAACGCGGAGAAGTCAATTTTTTGCGAAAAATTCGGTAAGAAAGTGCTGGTTTGGCAAGCTGTTTGTCAATGTGGCATGAAATCATCTCCTTTCTTCACTCTCGGGAATATGAATGGTGAAATTTACCGGAAAGAATGTCTCCAAAAGCGTGTGTTACCGCTCATCCGAAAGCACACTGGTCCGACACTATTTTGACCTGATTTGGCATCATGCCACTATGCACGTTTGACCTTGGATTGGTATCGCGAGAATAATGTCGATTTTGTGGAAAAGGAGATGAATCCTCCAAATTGTCCGCAAATAAGACCTATTGAAAAATTTTGGGCTTTGATGAAGGGACGACTGCGGAAGAAGGACAAGGCAGCCGATGACCTTGAGCAGTTCAAAAAGGATTGGATAAATGTGAGCAAACAAGTCGATGAGACGGTTGTCCAGAACCTAATGAGGGACATCAAGAAGCAGGTGCGATCATTGGCGCGAAAATCAGAATCTTGATTATTTTTTACTGTTACTCCTTTCTTTCATTCATAAGATACAATATTTTGATATCAGAACTGAAAAATAAATGCAATATTTGAAATAAAGCTGTGTTTTGAGCGTACCCATAATTAACGATACGGTCCTTAGATTTCCATTTCACCCCCTATATCTTCCGGTTAGACGTAGTCCTACGTCAATATAGTTAAGATGTAACTGAGCCTTTAAAAATATACTTTAAAAATAAAATTTAGACTGCTCGTAAAAACAGAATTGCTTCAACCAAATATTCTTTCATCGAGGCTCGAAGATCTGACTTCACAATTTTCAAAGCAGAGAACAGCCTTCCTACGCTAACTAACTAACTTGAGTTGGTGGCATGGCAGAAATCGTTCGTGCAACATCCATCATGAGCTCAGGCTGGAATCACTTGTACTGTCATCTTTCACGAACGGTCAGGTTTTTCAATCTATGGCAAACGAGCTAGGATGCCACTTCGAAAGATGTTCAGCAGCAGGTTTTCCTTCTTGCTATCTTTCCTGATGTGACGTCGTTTTGCTTTTTTGTTATTCAGGTAAGCATCGAAATCTGAAATCTCTGATGAAGATGAAGACTCACAATTTTATCCTCCTTCGTCAACAACAAACTTTTAATCCAATCCGATATTCCACATAGTACTTCCTTGGCCATCGTTAATTTGGCTCTCGTTAAGTAAGATTCTTCTCTTTGAATTGATGTAAATTGCTGCTAACAATACAGCCATTCCATGCCAAACCGATATAGCGGTTCTCGGATTTCCGTGCTAAGTGGTAATTTTGTTCTTCACCGTGAAGCATCAGATCCGTATTTTTCTATTTTTTCATTAGGGTGACCATTTCTATTTTAGGGCGGTCCAGAAAATCAACTTTTTCCCCTTTTTTCCAAAAATGAAAAGGCGAAAAATGATTTTTCTCACTATTGGTTAATTTTGAAAAATCATGACTCAAAAACAAAAAATAACGCGTCTCTGAATTTTGGATATGGTAAGTGAAAAAAACTTCAGCTTTCAAGAAAAAATATAAAAATATATAGTACCCTCTAGTACTAAGCCATCATACGATATCAGAGATGATATTTTTTTTCGTTTTCGAGATATGATTTTTCAAAGTTAACCGGTGGTCCAAAAAATCATGTTTCCCTTTTCATCAAAAAATGACTTCTTGCAAAAAATCATAACATTTGAACTCTGATGTCGAGATATGTTATGTAAAAAATCTTCAGTTTTCCAGAAAAAATATAAAAAGTATAGCTCCCTCTATTTTTAACCGAGAATACTATGAAAAACTGACTCAATCAATAATTACAAAAGCGAAAATCAATATTTTTCCCAAAAGTAATATTTTTTCAAAGAAAACTAACTCAAAAGATTCAGTTTGATATGTCGATCATCTGAATTGGTCCAGTAGTTCAGAAGTTATGAATTTTTGTAATGGAAAAAAGGTGGAAAAATTATTTTTTTTCGAAGCATCGGGTAAGTTTGGAAAATTATATCATGAAAACGAAAAAAATAGTATCTCTGATATTGAGATATGTTATGTAAAGAATCCTCAGCTTCAAGAAAAAATATAAAAAATATAGCGCCCTCTAATCCAAAGCCAAAACAATGAAAACAACAAAAAACAACGACAAACAAAATCCATTTTTTGTTGGTTCAATATTTTTTAATAAAAGGATAACTCATCGGCTTAAATTTAATATGTCGATCATCTGAAACATTTCAGTGGTTCGAAAGTTATGAATTAAAAAAAAAGTCATCTTTGGAAAAAGTGGAAATAATTGATTTTTCGAAACCCTAAAATCATGGCATGGAATGACTGAATATAGGGTTAGCCAGAAGTGTACTTCTTCTCTCCATGGAGAGTACAACTCCATCTGTAATTGGTCATTATATCTTACTAAGGCGGAAAATCAGACTTCTTCATTCCAACGTAAACTTTCCAGGTGTCAGTTCCTCAAGCTGAAGTGTTCTAGCTAGGTTGAACGGTTGGAACAGAAGCTTCTCCAGATCGATCGCTTTGTACCACTGATTCTCGGTTAGGGAAGTATTCTCATTATTTAGAATCTAGATTCTAGAATATTGATGGAATTCCTAAGTTCAATCAGTTGCTGAATCGTTAGATATGTACTTCTTTAGCCAGTGGTCTAATCTAAAATAGCTTCTTTCCCTGCTCTTCTATTAAGAATTGCATCCGTATTCGGACTTCTAGCTTCTAGATTTATCTGGAAAAGTACAGATTTTTCCGTTGTTTTTGGTACAGATTCTGTACGGTACAGATTACAATTTTTCATCAAAAAGTACAGATTGGTACAAATTTTATAATATTAAGTTCAATGCTGTCAACGAGAATGAAACTTGATGTGAAAAACATATTTTTTGGTTCATGCATGCTTTTGTTGTTGTCCTGTAATCTTTTCTAGCGTTGTATTAGAAGTGTTTTCAGGGTTCTACGTTGGGAATTAACAAGATCTGGAGAAGGAATCCTGAAAGTAAAGTTGCTCCGGAAGGAAATCACAGTTTCAGAAAACGAACATGTGTAAGATTGGTGGACCACCCTACTTTCCTTCCTTTGCGGTCGTCCCCTTGCTATAAATAGTATAATAAGTTGAAATGTAAATACAATATAGATATACGAATAGATTTAAGAAATGAGTTTTCATCAACATTGTTACAATTTCCTTATATCCCATCCTTCTCCTAAAAACATGTCACCCTCCTAAACTCGAGTACACCGCGAGTAATCGGTTTTCCACCTTACTAACCATAGATGTAAGAAAATTGTTTATATATATAGTTTTAAAATTATATTTAAAAATTCGGCTCCTTTAAACTTAAGTAACTGAGCCTGTAAAAATAAACGAATGAATAAAAAAAAAAAGATTGGTGGGCAAAAGCTAGATGTCTAAAAAGAATTGGCGATTCGCTTGTATTTTTTGTGCTTCGATGCCTTGTTTCTAATCAACTCACTATGTCTCGCTTCTCAGAATCGTCGAAAGAACTTTTTCTGAATATAATTAAAACAGGAATAAATTTCGACATCGGCTCAACAACGTCACGATGAACGTATTTGTAAGATCAATAGAATTGTTTAAACATCGAGGCGGCAGCTCGAAAATTTTATTGGATGATAGTATGAAATCTGGATTTAGAAAGATTATGTATAAGCATTACCAAACACGTGAGTGATGCGGGGCTTGCAAATGTCAGTGTACATTTACAATATATGTAGTATTTTTACATTTTTGTTGCATTTTTGCATTTTCTGAAGAAAAAGTACAGATGAAAAAGATTTTTGTCCCTTCGATTCTAGCAGCTAGAGTAACATGCCTCAATTAACCAATCAAGGTAGGATCAGAACGATCATTCAATCCGTCAAGAATTGTCAACTAGATTGTGTGAACGGCGCAACGCATGTGGAATATCTTGAACAAATCGGCAACTTCATCTATTACGATATCAAATTAATTTCAACAAATTCAACAACTTTTTAGTGTTTGCTTCTTCAGTCACTATGCAACTGATACTTTGGCTTTGAAGATAAATTCTGCCATTGCACCGTTCAAAGCCATGAAAGCCGGTTGTGACAAAAATATCAGTGGATTGCTGTTTTTCACGACTAGAAGTCGGAAAAAATTTGCCGACTCCGACTCCATATCCCTGTTTGTAAGTATTAGAGAATTTCAATTACGACTCTAGTTGAATAAGCCCAGCTTATTTCATACATTTGCCTACTATCTCAATAATGATTTGTTTATTTGGTCAACAGGTAACATTGTACCCCAATGACAAGTAAAATAATATAAATTAACACAGAACACTTCTAAAGTTACACTTATTTAAACAAATTTAGATAAGAAACAACGCATAAATCTATCCCATTTAGCATGATATGTGTAATTGTTCATTTTACCACCACCATGTGATCATTTCAATCGCACACTAGAAATATGTTCGATTTGACGACTTTTTTTCCTTTTAATGAAAAATGTACTACACCCACGTTTTTTTCGCGGGGGATACATACCTCCTAAAAAAACGCGTTAATTGGAAAAAACGCGTAAAACACCTCGTAAAAAATGAGTGGGTTATATCTATTATATAACCGCAAGGTTCACGTGGGACTACCTTAGCTTAGCAATTATTTGTTTGTATTGATTAAATTCTTGATTGAATGCAACAATTTCCGAATTCAATTGAATTCAATATATTTGCTTTGTGAGTAAAAAGATTAAACAAATGCCATGTAAGGTCAATTCATGCCTTGTGATAGATTATGCTCTTCGTTATGAGTAAATTTAATGACAGTCCTTTTACATTTGGTATGATGCCTAGGACAAAATACGTGAACGGAAGAATTATCAAACGATTATTTTATTTTACATTTCCCTCTGCAGTTTGCATCTCTCAAGTGTACGTACTTCTCGAAACGCGAATTTGCTTGAAACTTGAAAGTTCATTCGCCTCTAGTGTATGCATGATTTTCCCAGGTTCCAAAGTTTAGAAGACCGTGCTAGGGAAACATATTCTAGTCTGCACAAAGGCAAGCGAGTACAAAAGTACTCGCAATTTCCATTTATTTGCAAAGCCGATTTCCCCAGACACCTTGGTTTTGAAGTCTGTGTTAGGGAAACACATTTCAGTCGGAACAAAAATGCTCCTGACTTTCCATTGGAAAAAATGCCAATTTTCCCACGCTCCATGGATTAGAAGACTGTGTTAGGGAAACACATTTAAGTCGGATCAAAAATACACCCAACTTGAATCAATTTGCAATGCGAATTTCCCCACGCTCCATGGATTTGATGTCTGTGTTAGGGAAACACATTTCAGTCGGAACAAAAATGCTCGTGACTGACACGTATTTACAATGCCAATTTCCCCACGCTCCATGGATAAGAAGTCTGTGTTAGGGAAACACATTTCAGCCGGAACAAAAATACCCCCGACTTGCATGAATTTGCAATGCCGATTTCTTCCAGGCACCAAGGTTTTGAAACCTCTGTTAGGGAACACATTTCGGTGGGATCAAAAGCTACCCATACTTTCACTGTTTGAAAACCGATTTCTCCAACGCTGCTTGGTTTTGAAGTCTGTGTTGGAGAACACATTTCGGTTAGAACAAAAGTCCCCATACTCTCATGTATTTGCAATGTTGATTTCCCCAAGGCTGCTTGGTTTTGATGGCTGTGTTGGGGAAGCTGTAAATTGAACCAATCAAAACGAGGCAGTTAGGGCGTTTAGATAACGCCCAACATTTTACATTTATTCAATTGTTTATCTAATGAAAAAAAATCATTAATTGAGATATAGATTCGTAGAAATATTCCATATCAATTGATGAAAACATCTTTCCGATCCAGTAAGAAATGTTCGAGTTATAAGCATTCGAAATTTTTAATTTTTCCTGCATGTTTTGTGTTTAGGTTTTCATTTTACCCCCCATATATTCCGGTTAGACGTAGTCCCACGTCAAAACCTGGGTGTATTTTTAATTTTATAGTAAAAATAGTTCAACACCTAGTTAGACTAGAATATTTTTCGAAAAACGGGGATTGTAGCAGTATGTGAAGGTAGTAGCTCTGAACTGATCCATTAAACTGAATGTAAAAATTGGAAGAGATGATAAAATGAATATGTCCTTTATTCATTTTATCATCTCTTCCAATTTTTACATTCAGACTAGTCTGAAACACAGAAGAGTTATCATGCAGAAACGTTGTTTCCGGCGTACGAAGCTCAATTTACATGAGTAGTTTGCGTACAAGGGGGGATCTACAAGTTGATTCAATTTGGTTCATTGAATTTATGCCGCAGACCACTTGGCGGTCTATTCATTATGGAACAAGTGACCATAAATGGCATCAGCGTGTGAAGTGCAGATGGTCGCGTGCTTATATTCTGACATGTGAGTCTGCATGTGAATGACTTTAATATAATACAGGCTAAATGGTATAGATGTTTAATATAAACATGGTTCCATTTTTTTAATTATTTGAAAAATAATTTTCCACAAATCGTTCTTCGATAAGTGACCTATTCTATTATCTTACAGATAACACCAACATTTGGAGTTTGGAAATTGACCTACCTCGGGACGTGGCCATTTCCTATCGTTACCTGATATGCTCGATAGACCCAAGCAGCGAGAATGTGCATGTGCGTCGTTTCGAAACTCACATTACCTCACGTAGTATTCCCGTTGATTGTTCTTCCGACAAGGTACACATGGATCAGGAAGCTAGAATCGATACACTAGGCGATATCGATGGTTCGGTCAGATTGGACAAAGGCTGGCTCACTACTGAGACAATAATACAATTCAAATTTTTCGACAACCCGTTCCTCTTGAAGGAACGCATCAAAAATCGTCTGCTATACGTAAAGGTGAGTTACACAATACAAATTCAAAATTCAGCAAACAATACAAATTCAGAATCAGGAAAGTAAACGCATGTGGAAATATGTTTACCGTTGGGTGGATCAAATTATATCATTTATTGCGACTATGGCATTCCCTGATCGGGAAATAACTTAAGTGAATTGGACGACTCTGTAATCACTGAACAAGTCTAACAATTTCTTCTGATCTTGTTTCTCTTTCCAACGTTATGACGACTTACTTAAGAATAGCACATCGTCTTATTTATGATATTCATTGATAATTATTTAAATAACACAATCTCCAGATTTCTCAGCAATTTTGTGTTACCTTTGAAGTCTCCTAATCTAGTCTCAGGCATTGGAGTTTTACTTGCGTTAGATTTAAGTCCTGCGGGAGGCGGCGGTGCTCATGCACATCACCAGTCTCCAACGCTAACTAGCGTTGTTTATATCCTTTTTCTCTACTTCTCGTTTATATCAGAGATCGAAATTCTCGCTCGGCTGCTAGAAAAGTATTTAGTCAATCAATCTAGTTTTCGATGAGTCGTGTAATGTTGAAATTTTCGTCTCTTCCTTTTCACCGAAAATTCTTTTTAGAGAGAAAGAGATGTGGGAAAATCTCCCCCTCTGTAATTCAACGAGAATGCTTTTTCGTCTCTCATTTAGTACCGAAAATATGGAGCGAAAAATCGGAGCTAACGTTAGCCTGTTTAGACAGCGTCTAAACGACCTGCATTTGGACAGCGTCTGAAAAGCAAAAATATTAACCCATCTTATGTTCACTTCACGATTAAATACGATGTCACCGCATGTTTCCATGCGGTGGTTCCAGCTGTTCCGAAGAAGTGAAAACCCATTATCGGCATCAATGAGTCACTGAAAACGAAACCACTTTTCGGCAATCATAACTCGTCGAAAAATAAAAATCGGCTTTCCGTTTCTCGCGAGAATTGAGGTGAGCGTATAACATTCTCTCGCCAGCTATATTCTCAATTATTTTTCCCTGTGGGCGAACATGGATGTTTTTTCATTCAAATCGGCGAGCATTTCAATCCCTAATTTATATGATTCGTTGTTAACGCACAAGTACTCGTTTACCCTGCGAGTCGTGTACCGATTAGGAGTTGCCCTCCAACTTGACGTAATCCGTAATCCGTGACAGTCACTATCGCGGGATTCGCGTCGATTAAGAAACGCCCTCAAACATGACGCGCACTACGTCACAGCTACTCTCGTGGGGTTCCTCAGGGTCCCCTCACAGTGATCCACATTCCACAGTCTTGCGTTGTCGGCATGCTGATTTGGTTGGCCCTCCACTTCCGCAGTAGCTCAGACATGATTTATATGATTGTACTGTTCATGGCATTCCAGATGCAACACATTTCCCCTCCAATATTCACAGCATGAAGGTCCGATAGACCTCGCACCTTGCGGTGAATCTCGAACAATCGAAAACAACGTGCTCCCCTTTTTTCCACTTTTTCACATCTCGATCTTGCGTGTCCAAACCGGTTTTGTAGATACTACCTGGAGCAACCGTGACTAAATAGAAACTGCGTTAGGTAGAAATTAACCTCTGCACGCTTCCTATTCACCCAGCCCAATAGTGTCAGCATGAGCTTCCGGATTTCCCCGTTTCCCTTTCTCCTATAGCATTCGCTGTCCTCCGCCAAGGTGATAACGATGGAGACCAACCAGGCTCTGACCCAGACCGTTTCCGATGATATGGTTCTATGCGCACTCGCGACTTGCATCGCCATCAGCCGGTACATAATGTTTAGCCTCCTAGAGTTACGGTGAGTTTCTATCACCGTGATCTAGGCAGAACTCTCGTATCGTAGGTTCGATGAAGAGACACTTGTCAAAAGGTTCTTCTCGCTGCTTGGGCTAGAATTGTTGATCATGATTTCGTCAGTGGATTGATTGCCTTCGTTGCCTTTTTACAAGCGTAGTCGACATGGCTGTTGAAGTGCAGTTGATAATCAATCTTCTCAAATTGTGATTAACACCCGCCCTGCGGTTACTGACCATCGGCATTTCCGTCTTGTGTCGGGCGTATAGTCCGCGTTTGTCTCGTACACCAGCACCCGGTTCTCGAAGTAGCTTCTCAAGTTTCTGCACAGATAGTCTGAGACTTTCGTCATGTGGAGCACAATAGCGATGGCCTTCCAGCCGATACGCGTTCTTAACGTTCATCGCTATCATTGTGCAGTATCGGTTCCCTCTACACTTCTTTTTGGATGCTTTGTCGGCCCTTTCGACTACCATACGTAGATCACCATTTCCGAAATTCGAACTGACTATCAGACAGAGCTTCCTCCATGCATTCCATCAATCTGTTGAGAATGATTCTTTATTCTATTCTGTTGGTCTATACCAGTGTTTCTCAAAGTGATCTATTTCGGTTTCCCAGGGGTCGACAGAAACGAAAACTGATTTTGGGGATCGACGGGGTCTGAATATCGACCCCTATGAAATAACACATGTTTTAATGAAATATAAAAGATATTCCATAAGTTGTGTTACGTGAGAAAAATGATATGTTGTTATAAAAATGACCAGGGTTGGCACATTTGATCCTGCAAAATTTTCTGAAAAAAATCTTTATATTTGTATTTTTAGCAAAAAAATCTGTTTCAAAAGTCGTATCAATACAACAAAATAAATCAAAAAAAGTTTTCTCATAATAAATTGTATGATGTTTATACGTTGTTTTGTTGAACTTTGCTTTTCTTAAATTTTCCGTCAATTTCATCCTTAACGCTTCTCCTTGAGCCGATTCATAGTTCCTTGCTTTCAAAATAGAGTCCATCATTGTGGGAGCCAACCGATTTCAGAACTTTGTTTTGCTGGCATTTTGAAGCGAGAATATTCACTCAATACACGCTGATGAATGTGGAATTATCAAAAAGTGTCCCAAAAACTTTAGCAGGAATGAAGAAGTGAGGTAACATTTCATATGGTTCAACATTTTTATAAATCAAGGTACATATCTCCATCACTCAACAACAAAAAAAACAAAGTTTATTATTAAAAAGGTAGACAGAGAAAATGAACTGTAATTAATTTAACATTTCAATTTGAATTTGAAAAAACATCATTAAATTTTGTATCTTTGCAGAAAATCTGTAATTCTGTATATACAGATTCTGTATCTGAAATTTGGCGAAAAATCTGTTAAAATAAAGAATATTCTGTAAAAGTGGCAACCCTGAGAATGACTAATATCTTAGTAGAAAATATTATTGCTGTACATTTTAAAAACTCAACAAGACGATGAGTGTGCACAAAATGAAAATAAAAAAGTAAAAAAATTACAAGATGAAAAATTCGGCAGGTAAAAAAAAACTGAACAGGTTCGTGCAAGATATTGTGTTTGAGCGTACGAATTATTCAGGCATGTTCAACATTTCTCTGTATTTTAAACATATACGTGATTTAACACGAAGGAAGTCATCATCAAATTCATGTCCAAACATGCTCCTGATATTTTACTGTATAACAAGCTTGCCCTTAGGTTGCAAGTTCATAAGCGTTCTAAAATACGTTGGATCTTGAATGATAATGTACTCAACTTCTTATTTAATTCAAGAGATTACAAGGTATTTGCGTAGCTAAATGAAGTGAACTAGAATAAAGTGATTGGAGAAAGAATTTACAAAATGCTTGTTCATCTATGTGCATGGCGAAACAAATTTTTGTTTCAAAATTATTTCAGGAAACTTGAGATGGGTCGCGAAGAGGGAAAAATGTTATTCAATGTATTATAGACCAACAGATTTTCTATACAGCTCGACGGATCTACATTACCCAGCAGTGAAGCTCTGTGTTAGGGTATGTTCGATACATTAAATATGAAAATATGTGCCAAGAAATGATTTTTGCTACATATATGAAGACTGATACCAGAGGAGAATCGATCGTTTTTTTTCACCGAAAAAGCTATTCCATGGAAGTGGTGCCTGACTGATGGTGCATCGTCAATGGTTGGACGTCATCGTGGTTTTACAGCTCATTCAAAGTTACAACTGCGTAAGGTAGTGGCCATTCACTTTATTTAGTAGCAAAAAATCTGAGCCCTAGATCGCATCAGTCTTTACTATAAGTTATGAGTGCTATCAAAAATCTTCGAAGCAATTCTTAGAACACTCGATTATTTGTTCAGCTATATGAGAAAACCCGAAGATATCTTCACTCGGTTACTTCTACACGCTGGAGTTCGCTGACCACCAAAAGCCTCTTTCATAGCAAGATTTTCAGCTTTTTTGAATTTGTGTTCCAGCTGCAAGGTGACGATTTCAACTTGATTGAAACAATATTTTTCAATTGATAATAAATCAGTACTGTATCCATGGTAAAAGCCAAGTTGAACATGCAAGAAAAGTTGATTATCATCAACACAGATGAGGAGCTCAAGCAGTGCATTTTCACAAATATTGCGTTCAGAGAATTGTATTGGGTCACAGCTTCCCGCATTTCAGTTTTTTTGTTGCTGACTCCTGCATTTGAGGAACCGTTTCCTTGCTTTGCGAAATCGATTTCGTCAGTTCATTAGAATTGGTCGACTAGGAAGCAGAGTTGCATTTTTTCATCAATCAACTGACGAGCCGCGTTAGTCACTTCCTAATGACAAAAATCTTGGTCAAATGGTGACTGACGGAGTACGATGCAACACTCTGCCTGTTACTGAGCTTCGACAATACGTTTTGATCGACCAAGTAGGCGGTAAAATTGTCAGCAACGAATTGATGATTGTCGCAGATTGCATTTTATCTTCATCGAGCAAAGGTTCGATTTTCGTTCCGGTTGTTGTTTTTTATATTTATTGAAGTAAATACTATGTCGAACACGCGATAACGTGCGAGCGATACTAAATCATTTAGGCAACGGATTATATAATTGACCGAAGCATGAAAAATCTCTACATGCTGGAATAATGAAGAAATTTATCTCTTCGTTGAAATCCAAATTTACATATTTGAAAGTCCGTTTAGTTTTAGTCCTCGAAGTTTTAGCATTTTATATAAGAATGGTATTCAGGTAGCCCAACGTAACTAATGCACCCTCGTAAACGTGTAAACTGCCATTACATCAAGTGACATGGTATTTCCCGTCTTGACGATCATAGGGCACTGACTTGCAACATGCTTTGTTCGTCAACACACTCTGACAAACTATTTAGCATTGAAGAGTGAGGATTTTGTTTTGTCGGTTTATATTTTGTTGCACGTCGTTTGGTGGTAATGTTGCAATGGTCATCATAGTAGCCTAAATATATGCAGTGACAATGACAAATTGCAGCTCTGCTAGGAAGGCGAACCAGTTGACGTCCTCCGCCGACTGTACAGCATTCCTTCGTTTTTCGATCGATATCAAGTCTACAGGTATGATCTTTCAATCGTCTTTTATGACAGATACATCCGTGAACAAGGAAAGGCTCTAAATGTTTTTTTTCCAATTCGTTACTCCGAAATGCAGATCCAAGACATTTTCCTACCACTGTTATCTCTGAATTATGTTAGAGGCGAATGAACTGCAAAGTTTAAAGCCTCTTAAAAACAAAGAATCAATCATCTCTAAATTATTCTTCTATTTCATCTTCATCAACGTTTACTACGTCTTAAGTTTGTTGTCGTTTTCAAAGGCTTCAGCATCATCAAAAGGAATCAATCTTACATTTCCACTTCCTTTGCGGTAGTTCACCGTGAACTTGGAAGACGGAAATCACGAAAACGTCGAAAAGGTGACGTAAATGACTATCACCCACCTTTAATTCAATTTCGCGACTAATAAAGTACAAAGCGAATATCTCTACATTCCTTACTAATGGGTCGTTGTCTGTGTCGTCATCAAACTGCACTCTCGTTCGGAAGATATTGGCGAATAAAGCAGAAGCATCTGTATCTGATATAATTTGTTTCAATTTTTCGAAACATCGCTGATGTTCTTCTACAAGTCCAACAGTTAACACAGATTATATTATTTTCTAGATAACACCAATGAACCTTCGCATCAATGCGGAAAACCAAAATATAACCACCTTATTGGAAGAATCGCTTTCGAGTGATACACGCGACAATGGAACTGAACACCAGGGCTACGCTTTCACGGAGGTTGTTTCTCTGCGAAATCCAAACACAATGTACGAACAGCAGTCCCAGTTTGGCTGTCCGTATCATCCAGATGATTTCATCGTTTTCAATGTGACAGTTGCTGAACCGGAGAATGTGGCTTACCTTGTTGACCTATTTACGTACAGCTCTCGATCGAAAAGTGACGAACCTCCGTATCATTTGGGTTACCACTATATTCTGCCAAATTTGTTGAAAAAATCAAAAGGTATGCTCGAGCTACCAGTGACATGTGGGAGCAAGCATCGACCGCTGGGTATGATGCGAATCGAGTATCTGAAAATAACCCCATTGCTTCCATCCAAGTGTAACCTCGAGCGTTCCTACATTCGTTACTGGAATAAACAATGGACTGGATTAGACGTAGGACATCGGGGTTCAGGCACGAGCTTTAAGACAAGCGAAGGCAATGTAATTCGCGAGAACACAATTGCTTCACTGAAAAAGGCTGTCGCACATGGTGCTGATATGGTTGAATTTGATGTTCAGCTCAGTAAAGATCGAGTACCTGTTATCTATCACGATTTCGATGTATATGTCTCGCTTAAACGCAAAACAACCCTAGAAGCAAATGATATGTTGGAGTTACCGATGCGCGAGCTGACTCTTGAACAACTGAAAAATCTAAAGGTAACTTCCCCCAAACTCAAAATCTGTTAAAGCAATTGAAAGTAAATTCAAATCGAAAGTATTATTTGAATAACATTATTGCTCCTTTGAGCGCAGGTCTACCATGTGGTAGAAGGTAGAAACCGCGAGGCAAAATTCTTCGACGAAGATCTCGATGAACACCAACCGTTTCCGCAACTGGCAGACGCCTTGGACTTAATCGATCCCCATTGTGGCTTCAATATCGAAATCAAGTGGTCGCAGAAACTTAAAGATGGCACTATGGAATCAGATTTACTTTTCGATACGAATCTTTATGTTGATTGTATTTTAAAAGTCGTTCTAGAGAAGGCTGGCGATCGGCGGATAGTGTTTTCGTGCTTCGATGCGGACATTTGTACGATGCTGCGTCTGAAACAGAATCTGTATCCGGTGATGTTCCTAACGCTGGGTGTGACCAGTCGGTACCCGAGCTATCACGATCCACGCTGTAATTCGATTGAGATGGCTGTCAGGAATGCTTGTGCCTCGGAGCTGCTCGGAATCGTTGCTCACACAGAGGATCTCCTGCGTGATCAAACACAGGTGAGTTGGGCTTTTCGTTCGGTATCACAAAACTATTTTATTGACTATCTTCGGGATTGGTTATTGTATTCATAACAGGTAAATCTAGCTACAGAGAAGGGATTGATAATATTCTGTTGGGGTGATGATAACAACTGCAAGGATACGATTAAACATTTGAAGAGCCTTGGAATCCATGCAATTATCTATGACAAAATGGATATTTACTCCGATAAGGCTATCAAAGTGAGTAGATTAAAACATTTCAGTTTTGTTATGTAAAGACAAATTGTGTTCGTGACTCGTGCTGGCTTTTATGTAGTTTGTGCATTGTTCTGTTCCGTTCTGTTCGTTTGTTTGTTGTTTCGTTGTTTTATTGTTCTACTGTTTTGTTATTCAATTCTATACCAGCAGTTATTTATTTTAGATACACATAGTAGAAACAACTGTGCAATCATTAGAGCACTCTTGTTCAGGCCTGTTGATAACAAATAAATAAACAAATAAACAAATTTCAAATGAAATGAAAATGCCGATTTTCAAAACTTGTATTTTTGATTCGAATGAAAGTCTTGTCGACAGAAACGAAAATTGAATTTGGGGATCGACGGGGTCTGAATATCGACCCCTATAAAATAACACAAGTTTTTATTTCAAATATCAAAGGTATTCCATAAGTTGTGTTACGTGAAAAAAATGATATGTTGGGCCTGATTCTCGAATACACTTCACGGTGGAAACGAAATAAACGGCACGCCATTGAACTACGTTTTACGAGTTAGTGAAGTTTGAAATAAAAATTATCAATGAAAATGAATTTCTCCTTTTCAAATTAGTGTTCAATGCGAATGGAAAACTTTGTTTTCTTCATGTGATAAAATAATCTTATACAAAAATTCTATCTGAACATAATTTGATAAGTTTTAGTGGGAAAATAATCTCGAAACCAGATGTCGACACCGTACCGTTGTCATAGCGGATACACTTTGGGCCTGATTCTCGAATACACTACGAATACACTTCACGGTGGAAACGGTATGAAACGCATTCGCGATGACAACGGTACGGTGTTGACATCTGGATGCGAGATTAGTTTCCCACTAAATTTATCATTATAATATCAAATTAGATTAAATTTTTGTATGAGATTATTATATCACACGAAGAAAACAAAGTTTTCCACTCACATTGAATACCAGTTTGATACGAAGAGGTTAATTTTCATTAATGATTTTTTATTTGAAAAGTGCTCATTCTGCCTGAAAACTCATTATTATCTTCGACACTTCACTAACTCGTAAAACGTAGTTCAATGACGTGCCGTTTATTTCGTTTCCACCGTGAAGTGTATTCGAGAGTCAGGCCCGCTATAAAAATGACCACAGGATTTGTATTCTGTTTGAGTTGGAGGAAATATGAGTTTTCCACAGCATTTGGAAATTTTTTGACTCAAGTGTAACTTTTGAAAAGGGCGTATCGATTTTAGTAAGAGAAATCTTTGATAATTTATATCTCAAAAACTATGAGTCGTATCAAAATAGTGTCTTAGAAAGAGTTATAGAGAATTGATGTTAAAACGTGAAAAAATATATACTAAGAAAAAAAATTAGTGTTTTTTTATTTACAAAAAAAACATTAATTTGCAATATCTAAAATACAATTTTTTTAATATTTTTTTTTAAATTTCATAAAAAAACAGAAGTCATGTAGAAAATTGGGTACAAGATGGTAAAAATATTTCTGACGAACTTTGTGGAACATCGAATTTTTATGAGTTTTCGAAACTTCGAATTTTTGTATGTTAATAATCATTTTTAGCCAAAAATTATGAATCCTGATGTGATTTAAAATAAAAAATCACTTCATCAAACTTTATCATAAGAATTGTGAGCCTGTCAACCGTTTTGATCGCCCTTAGCTTAGAATATTTCAAAGATCTTTCAGTCCATTGTGATCGCCAGATTATGCTATGTGATGAGTTTTCGGATAGTTCATGCCGGTTTTTTCTTAGTCATCTCTCACGCAGTTTGAAAACTCAATCCTCCCAGAATTTTTCTTTTCTTTATTTCTATATTATATTGACTTTCAACCAGTGTCTTAGAATATCAACAAATATTCACGAGAAACGAATATGATTTTGTTCCAGTGACTTTTTTTCAGCTTGAAACACACTGCCCGCATTATATTGATGACAATAACAAACGAGTTCATTTTGTTCATATCGCTGTTGCATGAACAAATTTGCTATAATGAATGAATGCGACATTGAGTGGGGTTCATAACTTCGCTGTTATTTATACTTTGGGTATCAAAAGCAACAAATTGATATTCATCACATCCGAAACGATATTCTTTCTGGCAGTGAATTTAAATTCAAAATAAATTTTATTTGGCGAGACGGTAGCAACGGCATATGCAGAATGGATACAACAAGTGGTTTTAGCTACCGTCAAGTCATTTGCGACATCAGGAATTTCATAAGGTATTTCCGATTACGGCATCCGGCAACTGCAAAACCCAACCGCACACAGCAGCCTCAGGTTAGAAGTTAACAACAGCTGATATTCATTTGGCTGAAATGAAATTCAGTTCTGACGTTTCCGATAATCAAGATGAAAATGACACTGGGTGGAAAAAACAAACATCAAAACATATTGAAGGACAAAAGTTCATTTGCTCATATTCAATGGTTGCCTGGATCTGTCATTTTTGAGGCGATGGCTACCACGACATCGAGCATGTTGTCTGGTCGTGTATCCGGTTCCATGCTGCTCGCTCTCAGCTCTCTAGAGCACTGAGAACACAAGGCAGACAATCGAATATCCCCGTCCGGGATATCTTAGGTAGCCGGGATCCTGATCTTCTGCTTCATCTATACCTGTTCCTCAGAAACGCCGATGTCAACGTTTAATGATGTTTCCTTCGTTGTGTCCCCGTTTCATATCCCTCCTATCCGATCGATAAACTTTTACTTAGTCGCGGCAATACATACACACACTCTTTACAGATGCACGGGCCGAAGGTTGTGCAGTCCACTGATCATTTAACTAGAGCCAAAGGTTGTACCGCTCATGACAACTCTACACGAGCTAATGATTGCGCCGGCTAGTGACCA
Source organism: Toxorhynchites rutilus septentrionalis (assembly GCF_029784135.1). NCBI lineage: Eukaryota > Metazoa > Arthropoda > Insecta > Diptera > Culicidae > Toxorhynchites > Toxorhynchites rutilus. The sequence continues at coordinate 185,463,839 of NC_073746.1, forward strand.
TTCTATCCTGGATTCCTCGAGTCGAGAAAGACGCACCACGCTAGATATGAGGTACAGACTAGGGGGCGTTGCTGATTAATGGTCAGCTGCATCCCAATAGGAAGTATCCCGTGTCGGGCACACGTACAGAGCATCGAAGACTGCAACATACCAATTATGAGAACACTTGTAATACTAACCTCGAGCCAACCGCGAGTAATCGGTTACATATTACTAACATAGTTGTAAGCAAACATTGTCGAAATATTGAACTCCCGGCCCCGTTAGGCTGACGCCATATGAGCCTTAATAAAAATATATATTTTGGATAAAAAAAAGATATATAGGTTTTCGATGCAATCTAGCTCGAAAATCTATGCTTTTGATCTTAGCGAAGATGATTTTTTCCAACACTGCTTTCAACACGTTTGGCTGGTCCGTTTTCCATTTTTGGAAGAATGTCAGGAGTGAGAATTGAACTTATGACTCTTAGGCTGAGGACATAGTAAACGCGATGCGGTGCGGGCGCGGGATCGATTACGGGAAAGCTCTTTTGTTTACGACTGTGAAAATCAAATGCAAACCACCCAGACCTGACATAGTAAACGCGATGCGAATGCGATTTAAATGCGGCGAAACAGTGTGTGGAGAGTTTTGCCGCGAGTGAACGCAAGTGGTGGGTGCCAGACGATTTTCATAAATGAGGGGCTTAGAATGAAAGGGGTGTAAGTGATTTGATCGATTTCTCTACATCGACTCTCTCTTCTGGTCATAACATAGCTGCAAATACATTCCCAGTTGTGGAAGATAGGTCAGAACCTCATCTATCGGATTCTATAGCAAACTTAAATTGGAACCTCTTTGCAGTTGAGTTATAAACTAAAGAAAAAGTTGATGAAGAGAAATCGATCAAGTCACTTACACCCCTTGCATTCTAAGGCCCTCGAATATCTTTACAAACAAACTAATCGAATGGAAATAAAGATTGAGTTGTTCAATTATTATTTTTGTTTTGTTCGATGAATTATATAACTTTATTCCAATTTACATAATGCATATAATGAAAACATTACGTTAAGGGCTTTCCATTTACCATGTTCACAGATAAAAACGAAAAAAAAAATCGTCAACAATCGACATTCTGGGACTCTTTTTTTAGGAATACGAGGCAAAGCGTATGGTTTTGAAAGCGAATAAAAATTGTTATCTCGATTTTTCATTCGAAACTTGCTGCGAAATGTTGATTTGCACGATTATATACCCAATGCAAAATATAAGTTCAACCAGACTTCATTTACTAGTGTTGCAGACGTTTGACGTGTTGCAGAGTTTTTTGAAAACAGAAAAATGGCCGGAAATCGGGATTTTATAATTTTTTTAAGCCAAATGTCACAAAACGTCGATATTCAATGTTATCTCGTTTTTTTTTTTTGTGAAAAACGATGACAATAGAATGGCTAGTTCTGAATGTTTGTAGGGGAGGACGGGGTTGAACGGCCATCCTAAGCATAAAGTACAATCATACATAATGTATATAAAACTGAAGCATTTCTTCATGTCAGCATCGATCTTTAGGATGTTTTCCACAATCACGTTGATTTTCAGAAAGTTTACTTCTTATTTCATAATGATGAGCCTTATTCCCGTATACACTTCACAATGAAACGGGTTCACGGGTAAAAAAAACATGCTTCGAGTAAATAAATTCGTTCGTTAAATTGTAATATTTTCTGTAATACGCTTCTAGTTTTTGGGTTGTTCAGCAAGTTTGTGTGCGCATCTGATAATGATCGAATCGAGACGCTAATCAAGAATAATCCTCGGTATATCAACTAGCAGGTTCCTTACAAGTATCTATGTTCATAAGCACCTGGTAAAGCTTGATTACGTAAAACACTACCATGTATGAGATCTACACTTTTACACTTGGTCACGAAAACATGAAATGGATCGCATCTCCCAGCAACTCGCTTTATAAATGCAATGAAAACTCGCAGTTTGAAGCAAATCGTGCGAGTGAAGAAAAATATAATCATTTACAACAATGTTAGGCGAAAAAAAAACTTTGAGATGAGCGAAATCAACCATCATTAAATATCTCCAAAGCAGGTCTTCACCCGCAAAAAGTCGTTCTTTGTATCTAGTGGGATAGGAGAGAAATTCTGCATTATGAGCTTTTACCAAACAATCAATCGATAAATTCCAACAAGTACTATTCTCAGCTAATCGAATCAGAATTGGCAATCTAGAATAAACGTTAAGATTTAGCCAAGGTATGCTCTTTTAGAATACTGCCAAACCCCATGTTTTTGGACAGTTCGCCAAAAATTCTTAGAGTTAGACTAGGATGTGATAGTCCACCCGCTATTATTAGATATTGCATCTTCTGATTATCATTTGTTCAGGTCGCTAAGAAAAAATATTTAAAGTAGAGAATTTCGGCTCATTGAACACAGATTTTTTGACGATGAAACAAAAAAGTTTTGCGATTATGGATTTTGTAAGTCGCGTGAAGGATGATGAAAGATTGTGGAACAAAACGGGCTCATAGTATCAAATGTCATAAATATATGGCTTTTGATTTTTTCCTAAAAATTGGCATGATTATTCCAAACAACTCAATTTATGAAGTTGAACGAAGATAGATCATTGGTAGAAAACGCGGTAGAAACGCGGGGACTGATGAATTTCCGGATCAGCTAAATGAACATCTTAAATCTATCAGTTTGATCGCCAATTTTGGAGTTGAACTCGTGAAAACTACATAGCACAACATGATTATATCCTCAAAGGCATGCTAATATCCATATCGATTTTTATACTCCTGCTGTCTTGTTTCGATATAAAGTTTTTCTCCAATGATTTCCAATAATTGAATTCCAATAACGAAGCACTTTATTTCATTGCTTGATTCTCTTGGAAACGCAAATATGTAGTTCAGCTAGCTTGCGTCGGTTAATGATAGAAAATGTCCGAGATTAGATTCACATGTGATGTTTTGTTATAACATAAATATAATGTTTTATAACGTGATCACAACGTAAATGAAATTTAGAATAAAACAAACAGGGTTGTTGTTTTCTCAAAGTTGATACAAGAATTGAGAAGAAACCGAAGAAACTACTAGTTTACATTTTTACAAATGAAATACATAGGATAAACAATAGAAACGAACATAAAATAGAATTTAGGCGCAATTTAATTATTTCTCCGATTATTTTTTCCAAGAAATGGAGAAATGTCAACGTGGCAACAGGAGGAGGGGTATAGAAAATATCCATACTTGTCCACGTAGGGGGAGGGGATGCCTGAAATCGTACTGTTTCTGTCCACGTGGAATGTGGACAGCTCATAAAATACCCTATGTAAAATATTAGCATACGTCAAAATGTGAGTTTTTTGAAAACCGAAAAATCACCCAAGGGGGAGTACATAAAAAGGGGGGTTTTCAAAATAAATTTTTGATTCTAAATGTTTCAAAATTGAATGGAACGTCGAAATTTACTGTCATCTCTCTGCGTTTTTTCGCTGCGTTTTTGGAACGAGTCTCGATTTAGTGGTCATCAGTGGTGGTGCGAACTTTCCAAACAACCGAATCAAGTATTTTACAATAGAATTTTAATTTAACAGTGATTCCCTGTATTGTTTTTTTTCTTTCTTTTTAAAATGCAACATTTGTACAATATCGCCATGATACATCTCCATCTTGTTTTATTAATGTCTCATGGATTACGCATCGTCGTTAACTATTTCCATATTTGTTAAAATACAATTTGTTCATATATCAAAACAGTAAAAATAAAATATGATTTTTCAGAAATCTTGTTCCATAAAGACATTTCACTGATTATTGCAAATTTGCCTGTTCGTTATAGTTTAAAACACAAACGTTGATTTTCTATTGCTTTTTGTTTTGCTAAACTACATACCTAGCACTGTTTGAAAAATCGTTACTCAAATCATCTCAGGATAGTACCCGCATTGTGAACACGTTTGCTAAATACTTCATCAATGATTACGTCATTTGTATAAGATGTTCAAAATCGCCTAATGTTCTAATCAGCTATCTCGCGGCGTTGTTCTTTTCTCTTCTCTTTTGCCCTATTGTAATTACAGGTGGAGGGTGGAAATGCAGCTTCCAATGAACAGACTGGTTGAATAATCCCATTTTCTATCAATGTTATACGTTCCCTTATATGCTTCTTTGTCATTGTTTTGTAGGAGGAGACCATGTTCATAGCGTCCCAAATTCTTAAGCTCTGATGTCGGTATGGTCGTGTTGTGAGCAGAGTGGATTATTATTGTGCAACGCACTTGAATTTCGTACACATAAAAAAATGATTGTCAATCTCTCTATTTTGAAATTGAATTAGCAATATTCGCAATATGTATGATTGTTCCAAAAATTAGTCTTTATATAACTGTTCTGTGTAATTATCAACTGAATATGTTTAGAAAAATTTGCTCAATACAATTAATCCTGTTCTTTTTAGGAAAGTGTATTTTTAGTGGGCGCTCGCGAATCACAAGCATCGATATTACAGCAAATTGATATCGAGAATCGATCTGAGCAAACAATTCACTCAGAAAATCTCAACCAAGATGAGGCTACACCAACTATTGATCGTTCAACAACTACTCTTTGAATGAAATGGAAATTGGACGGATTTGTAGAATAAATATTGTTCAAATTTACGGATCACAAATAACAGGTAATAGAAAATTTCGTTAGTTAATAAAATTATGGCAATTAGCTGTAACTCATTCGAAATAAACGAAATTGAGGTCGTTTGGTTTTTGTTGTGCAACGTTATTGTTTAGTTTGGCGATTCACCGTTCTGCGAAACTCGTCATTTCCGCAATTGTAATCGAACATCGCAGTTTCAGAAGAATATCTCTTTTGTGATTCCGAATAAAATAGTAGAATTAATACATGGTACTATGGAGTTTTTTACGATTTCACATAAATATGTAGATTAGATTTTTTTTTGCTACTGGCAGAGTGGTGTTTTTTCTAGAAACAAAAATACAGAGTGCTATGAGATTTAACAGACTTATTATTATTTTACATAGCAAAATAAAATATAATAAAACAAAGAATTTATTCAATAAATTTCAGAGAATTAGCGAAATGACGAAATGTTATGGATTAATTAAAATAAATTATTAAAGGAAAAAAATATTTTTCTTGCATATCACAATCAAATACCGCTCGTGTTTGGGCATGGGGAGACTGCACACTTTTTAGGAACTAACTCCGTGATTGACCTAATACAGATGAATTACACAAAAAAGTATAATTTAGAATTTCACTTAGGAGTAGCAATAAATTCTCATTGGGTTAGTTTGGATTCATCCTTACTGCCACCAGAGGATTAGTATGCAATATGTATCATTGTTCATTTCATAGCAGCGGTCATAGTAGGCATATCCGAAGTTTTTTGACAGCAAATTGTTTAGAATCTTTCGATCGTAAAAATTTCCCGTTGATCCGTTTTGTTCTGAAAAAGACTGCAAGCAATCAAACAGGACGCTGAAGCTTAATCTGGTGGCTAAAAGGCGCACTCGAAAGTTGTGCAACAAGGTTTTGACCAACATGCGTGGAGAATGATTTTGGACAGCTGTCAGGTATGATATCCTATAATGCCACTCCCCAGCAAATTTAAGTTCGTTTTCGCTGATAAATTTGCGAAATAAAAAGGGAGTTCTTGATTTGGTAAGGATTTGTTGTTGTGGTCTGAAAACAAAGGTTCTTGTCACAAACAAAACAAAAGACTCGAGAATGTAGAGGGAAGAGTGCCTGCAGAAAAGTGGCCTCCCGTTTATTAATACTCCTATACTCGCGCATTGGTCTGTCAGACCGAGAAATCAATAATTGCTGTCGGATTCCGTCACAAAAGAAGTGTTAATCTTTTGAAGCCAAGAATGAATCCAGCCGATTGTTGATACTCTGAAGTAAAGCGTATTTCACTCAAAGCGTTCTGCATCGATCGAAACAAACGGTAGTCGGGAGAGGCAAGGTCTGTGCTACACTACGTTTCACAACTATAGAACCATTAATTTTTCCTGAGTTTCCAGAGATATGTAAAAAGTCGGTTGAATTGAAGTATATAGTTTAGAATACAATAAGTATCTTCATTTAAAAAACTGGCCATTTCAACTTTATAGTTGTATTCAGGCGCGAAACATTCAAAAAACTAAAATTCCAGTGTTTTCATAACTATAGAACCAGATGGAAAAACTCTCCTTTACAAAATTAACGTCAAATTTAACATTAATTACGATCATTTTATAATTCGTAGGTCATCTTTAGTTCTCAATCAGTTCAAATAATCCATTTGGGATGGTTACGTCCAAGCTGCGCCATGTTGTAGTGTATATCTCGTTTTACGCAAAGGATACTGCTTGTTCAAGCTCTTCAAATGACTCATACTGCCTGTAAGCTTCATATTATTCGTCCGATCACTCCTCATAAGTTCCTGACGAGGTTTTGATTTGGTAAACAAGCTGACCAGTCCAGAATCTGAAGTCCATATTCATTAAACCGTGCCATGACCTTCCAGATTTCATGAATTTATGCCAAATTACCCAATTATCACATTGTTTTTGATGCAAAAACATTAGTAAATGATTCTGAAGTATTCGTTGCACTTCTGTTGCACTTCTGACTGTTCATTCGTGTTGATGGTAACCTATATAAACCAGGTCTTTTTGAGAAAATTCTCCCCAAACCACCAAACTGCCGCCTGCAAAGTTACGAGTTGAAAAATTGAATGACACGTCCCATAAATCCTTCCAGTATGAAGAAAAATTTATTCAAATTGATTTTTTTTTCATCATGAAAGTGCTCCAGAAATAGTGAAACCCCTGGGATTGACTTCCACTTTAGTTTATGGACCTGCAGCTTTGAAAATTGAATTTTTATGGCTTGAGAATTTTCTCAAGAAGGCCTGGTTTAGATAGCTTGCCATGAGCACGAATGAACAGTCATAAGTGCAACGAAGTACTTCAGAATAATTTACTTCTGTTTTGACGTAGGACTACGTCTTTCATTTCTATACCGGGGTGTAAAATCAAAGTTTCGAAAACGAAAGCGTTACGCCGGAGACCGAGATTTTGAGCGTTAATAGCTCCTAAACAACTGAACGAAATGGTATGATAAACACTTCATTCGAAAGATAAAATGTCTACGTGTTCTATACTTGTTACATTTTGATCCAAAAACTTGTTTCAATAGCCTTAAAATTGCTTTCAAAACAGGCTATTGAAATCACCAATCGGTATATAAGCGAGCGCCGCTCGGAAATCCACTCAGTTCTAATTGAACAGCGATTGGAGCATGTTGTCGCTGTTGTGGTGAAACTTTTCGTTTATCATGAAAGCGCGGATGAACGGTGTCACCAAGAGCCTGTTTGTGCACCTTAGGCCAGAAGGGAATCCATCAGGAGGAGAGTGATGCTACAAATGGTTCCCCGGGAAGATCTCGAAGCAGCCGCTACACACACATATACACGCGCGGAATTCTTTCCGTTTGGATGCCATTCAGCATCGAGAAAGATCCGGAAAATAATCTGCCAGTTCCTCTGGGAATTCAAAAATACATTCATGTGAAAGAGTTTACTTTAATGTTTTCTATAAATGTAACACTGTGACCAAATACATTTGGTTTTGTGATTTTTCAATCAATCGCAATTAACAGGATAGCTTCGGAAGATTATTCTTCCCCATCAGTAGGATATTTCCGTATCCAATATTGTATGCGCACGCAATCGATTATTGCTCAGTCGCCGAGTGTTCCGATCTCAGAGAGTTCATTCCCCTCTAGTTTGCCTTCCAAATTGCCATCGTAAACCACGCCTTCTCTCGATTCAATCACTCACAAAAACCATCCTTAGCGATATTCTGGTGGTGAGACGCATTCATGTTTCGTGAGGACATCGACAAGATAACATCGATGCTGATGGTGCTGGACGGCGAAGGATCGAGATCTGCCCGCAAACAAACGCAAACAGTTTGTTTGAAACTGTGAGGGAGCACAGAGAAGCCGATCCTTCAGGAGAAGAGAAGGTGACCATCGAAGCAGCCGCTACACACACACACATACACGCACGGAATTCTTTCCGTTTGGATGCCATTCAGCATCGAGAAAGATCCGGAAAATAATCTGCCTGCCAGTTCCTCTGGGAATTTAAAAATACATTCATGTGAAAGAGTTTACTTTAATGTTTTCTATCCATGTAATACTGTGACCAAATACACTTGGTTTTGTGATTTTTCAATCAATCGCAATTAACAGGATAGCTTCTGAAGATTATTCTTCCCCACCAGTAGGATATTTCCGTATCCAATATTGTATGCGCACGCAATCGATTATTGCTCAGTCGGCGAAAGTTCCGAGCTCAGAGAGTTCATTCCCCTCTAGTTTGCCTTCCAAATTGCCATCGTAAACCACACCTTCTCTCGATTCAATCACGCACAAAAAGCATACTTAAGCGATATTCTGGTGGTGAGATGCATTCATTTTTCGTGAGGACATCGACAAGACAACATCGATGCTGAGAGTGCTGGACGGCAAAGGTTCGAGATCTGCCCGCAAACAAACGCAAACAGTTTGTTTGAAACTGTGAGGGAGCACAGAGAAGCCGATCCTTCAGGAGAAGAGAAGGTGACCTTAGAAGCAGCCGCTACACACACACATACACGCACGGAATTCTTTCCGTTTGGATGCCATTCAGCATCGAGAAAGATTCGGAAAATAATCTGCCAGTTCCTCTGGGAATTTAAAAATACATTCATGTGAAAGAGTTTATTTTAATGTTTTCTATCCATGTAACAGATTCTCAGATTCTATTCCGCCGATATTTTCGGCAGAATATGGGGGCATAGTTAGATCTGATAAAATGTTCTTTACTGATGGTTCATTCATAAACGGGTCCACTGGCTTTGGCATCTTCAATGAAAATTCCAGTGCCTCTTTCAAACTCAAAGATCCTTGTTCCGTGTATGTTGCTGAACTGGGTGCGATATACTACGCACTGGGGATCATTGAAATATTGCCCATCGACCACTATTTTATTGTTTCAGACAGTCTCAGCTCATTAGAGGCAATCCGCTCAATGAAGGTTGATAAACGCTCATCTTATTTCCTAACAAGAATAAGACAACTATTGAGTGTTTTGGTCGAAAAATTATTCAAGATTACCTTAGCATGGGTTCCCTCTCATTGCTCGATTCCGGGGAATGAGAAAGCGGACTCGCTAGCTAAGGTGGGCGCTTTAGAAGGCACTCTTTTTGAAAGGCAAATTGCTTATAATGAATTTTTCCACATTCCTCGTCAGTACACGCTCGTAAGTTGGCAGCGCATGTGGTGTGGAGATGAGTTCGGTCGTTGGTTACACACGATTATCCCTAAGGTCTCGACGAGGGCATGGTTCAAGGGATTTAATGTAGGTCGTGATTTCATTCGCGTGATATCTCGGCTTATGTCCAATCACTACAACCTAAACGCGCATCTCTATCGCATTGGGCTCGCAGCAAACAATCTTTGTGATTGTGGCGATGGCTACCACGACATCGAGCATGTTGTCTGGTCGTGTATCCGGTTCCATACTGCTCGCTCTCAGCTCTCTAGAGTACTGAGAGCACAAGGCAGACAATCGGAGATCCCCGTCCGGGATATCTTAGGTAGCCGTGATCCTGATCTTCTGCTTCATCTATACCTGTTCCTCAGAAACGCCGATGTCAACGTTTAATGATGTTTCCTTCGTTGTGTCCCCGGTTCATATCCCTCCTATCCGATCGATAAACTTTTACTTAGTCGCGGCAATACATACACACATTCTTTACAGACACACGGGCCAAAGGTTGTGCAGTCCACTGATCATTCAACAAGAGCCAAAGGTTGTACCGCTCATGACAACTCTACACGAACTGATGATTGCGCCGGCTAGTGACCATCCTATCCTGGATTCCTCGAGTCGAGAAAGACGCACCACGCTAGATATGAGGTACAGACTAGGGGGGCGTTGCTGATTAATGGTCAGCTGCATCCCAATAGGAAGTATCCCGTATCGGGCACACGTACAGAGCATTGGAGACAGCAACATCCCAATTACGAAAACACTTGTAATACTAACCTCGAGCCAACCGCGAGTAATCGGTTACATATTACTAACATAGATAATAAGAAAAATTGTCAAAGTATTGAAGTCCCGGCCCCGTGAGGCTAACGCCATATGAGCCTTTATAAAAATATATATTTTGGAAAAAAAAAACACTGACCAAATATTTTTCAATCAAGTGCTATTAACAGGTGGTTATCGGATTAGCATTAACCACTGGTGGGCTTCCAGTACCGAGGAAAATGTGGAAATATCTAATCGTTACTAAAAATAATCTGCCAGTTCCTCTGGGAATTTAAAAATACATTCATGTGAAAGAGTTTATTTTAATGTTTTCTATCCATAAAATATACATATAATACATTTGGGTTTGTGATTTGTCAATCAAGTACAGTTAGCAGGTTAGCTTCTGAAGATTATTCTTCAGAACAAGGTTTTTCGTATCCTATATTGGATGCATAAAACTTTGTGCCTCCAACGTAACGCTCTCGTTTTCGAAGTCCCCCAAATATTAATTTATTCATTCATTCAGAATGGATTTAAATTCAACTTCAAACAAATGATCTCTAAATCAACGATAGTCCTACGTCATCCTTGCGGTAATACCATAGATATAACCCACTTCCTGTTTTTGCATAAAAAACAATGTGATAATTGGGTAATTTGGCATCAATTCATAAAATCCGGGAGGTTATGGGATGGTTCAATGAATAGGGGCTTCAGATTCTGGACTGGTCAGCTTGTTTACCAAATCGAAACCCTGTCAGGAACTTATGAGGAGTGATCGGACGAATAATAGATGCAGCTTACAAGCAGTATGAGTATGAGCAGTATGAGCTTAAACGAGAAGTATCCTTTGCGTAGAACGAGATACACACTACAAAATGGTGCAACTTGGTCGAAACCACTCCGAATGGCTTACTTAAACTAATTGAGAACTAAAGATGGTCTACGAATTAGAAACTTATTGTAATTCATGTGAAATTGATGTTAATTTTGTAAAGGAATGAGAGTTTTTCCATCTGGTTCTATAGTTATGAAACACTGGAATTTTAGTTTTTTGAATGTTTCGCGCCTGAACACAACTATAAAGTTGAAATGGCCAGTCTTTTAAATGAAGATAGTTATTGTATTCTACACTGTATACTCCAATTCAACCGACTTCTTACATATCTCTGGAAACTCAGAGAAAATTTGTGGTTCTATAGTTGTGAAACGCAGTGTATAAGGAGGGTGAACCAGAATTTCCCATTCGCTATTTTCCAAATAGTTTTTAACTCGAAATGCAACATGAGGCCGAGTGTTATCATGATGGAATATTCACCCCTAATCTGTATTTCGATCGATTCGAAATATTTCGAACGACTTGATAAAATTCTATTCGGTATTCCGTTCGAGTTGTTTTTGCATTTCGTTCGATCTGTTTCACTTCGAACATAAAATGGGCAAAACGTTCGAAACAGCGAAAGCGAAATTATTACTTGAACGAAATAATGGTTTCGAACGAAATGCAAATCCGGCGGAAAGCAGAATATGGGTGATTATCGACTAGGGTCTGATCGCATAATCTGGACGTTTTTCGACAATAGCTCGCTTTGGACGTTTCACCAGGTTTTAGCAGCTCAGAGTAGATCACACCCTTTTGATCCCATCAAATACAGATCATTACTTTGGCACCGTAAATATTCTCCTGGTTGTGAATAATGCTCCTGGTTGGGCGGTCTTTACACACGATCTTTTGCTTTTAGGATTGTCGTAAATCCATTTTTCGTCCCCGATAACGATTCGACGTAAAAAAGATTTTCTCTAGTGGCGTTCAACCAACATTTCGGACACGTAAGGCGGCTCGCACACCGGAGCAATAAACAACTAGCAAACTGCAATACGCAATATGCAACAGGAAACATATTTTGTTGTTCTTCGCATACCAGAGCAATAAAAACCCCCGACATTATGCAAACAATCGGCTTAATGTACGAAACTTGTCAAAATATGGGCGATAAGTTGCTCTTCAACCGACACGCCGTGTTGCTAGCGACATGTGTTGCTCTGTAAAGGCGACAGCGATATCGTATTGCGTCGGTATGCGAGATCAACAAAGATTAAATGGAAAAATCCATTGGCGATAATATTGCTTATTGCATGTTGATAGTTGCTAGTTGCTTATTGCTCCGGTGTGCGAGGCGCCTAAGATCGCCGTTCGACATCTCTCGCCTTCAATTCGTATGGAACATATTTTCCTTGTTTATGGATGAGCCCTGCGGCTTTATTTTCATTTTAGAAGTGTGTTAATTTCATTCTGAAAATGCATTATTGATTTCGTTTTCTAAATTTTGACCCACCTGGCAGTATGTTAGGCGCCTTGATTTATACCAGCTGGAGAGTTTGGCAGTTCTCGCGAGTGACAGTGGTCGCAAATTGCATTTGCGACTCGGACATGTTTGACGCTGTCAAATGCTGTGTATTATTATATGGATGCCCCACGATAAGTACAATACGGTACCGTGACTTATGAGAATGGCTTTTCAGCCATCTTGGCCATCAGCCGCAATGTGTGTAAACAACCAGTATTATTTTGCAATATATTTTTTTTTGCTTTTTGTGTGTGGAATTGTTTTAGTGGCAATAAGAGCATTGAAAAGTTGAAAGATAAGCCTTTTACGGTTAAAGGTAGGTTTGTAATATACTCTATCTCATTTTATGTTTCAGCTCAAGAGAACAAATCGACTCTCGGTGTCGGATGGTGATGGAAAATAAACTTGATCTTTCAGTTTTTGATCAATTACTAACGAAAGCTTCATTTATTTCATTCGAATCAAATGACACAGGAGATGATTTCTTAGATTCACCTAGCCCTAAGTTTTTAGATCTCTTCCATAATTGTTTAGAAGCAACATTGCTGTCAATCCGACTATCATAAAACGTTTCCTTCGCCTGACGAATAAGCAGAGTCACTTTTTTTTATCCCATTTATTTATTTAAGGCTCATTAGCTGTAACAGAGCCGAATTTGAATCGTGTACATGTCACGTGATATCTATAATTAGCACATTACACAGTTGCCATTCGCCAGTATTCCTTCTATACCATTACATATGGTACATTCACACAGTAGCCATTTAGGCGTAAGAGTTATTCTTTCTGTTCTTCCATTATCCAGTTGGACCACCGGACAGCGGAGACAGTTGATTGATCATTGTTGAGTTATTTATAGAACAGCAGCCCGATGTGTCTGGCAGAGCAGAGCAGTTGTATGGATGAATCGATCTTATTTCGACCGTGGATCGATCTCCATCGCTGATGATTGTTGCGTGGACGTAGCTATTCTGTAACAACACAAAGATGGTCAATGAGGGCCCTGAGTTTTGAACTCACGATCGATCGCTTACTAAGCGAACGCGCAACCAATGTGGCTACGGAGACCCCCCAGAGTCACTTTGTTCTGAAGTGTTTTGAATACTTTATGATCATTAGGATTTTTGCTATTTTTCCACTTTTCGTAAGCCTGATCATGATCAATGACGGATCTACAGATGCGATCATTAAACCAGGGGTTTTTAGCTTGTTCCGGTTCGAATAGGTACAAAATTATCGTGCAAGTATTTTATATTTGAATTGAAAAAATTAAGCTATACATTAGGATCAATTGATCGATAAAAACTTAACCAATCAAAAGATTGGAAGGCTTCAAATATACCATCTACATCCATTGAATAATAGTCTCGATATTCAACTTGTCTTGTCAAATTTACCTTGCAAAACCAAACCACTTTTTCGATATCGTGATAGCTTTTGCCAATAATGCGTTTGCTTTAACTCACCAAATGGGTAATTTTAGAAGGATTATAGTTTGGGGTGTAAAGAGCAACTTTTCCGAAGATTTTCTAGTAAATAAATCCAAATGGAAATCACAAGTGAAAAATGAGCATTAAAATCGTTTAGCCCTAACGGAATCTTGATTGTATTTGCAAATACCTGTTGTTTGTACAGATCGCGATCTGTACATTTCATGATTGATCAAATCATGCTCCTTTATTTTCCATCCTTGGTCTCGAGGTGCTCAATCGGTGTTTGCGTTATCAGTATTTGTGTAGTTTTGGCTCGCAGTTCATGGTGGAATGGGAATATTTCGTGTCACATAGACACCTTTTGTAGGCATCATCTTCTTGAATGGCACTAATGTTCGTAAGAAACATTTTCCGTATCAACGTAGATCATTAGGTAGTATTCATAGATGTAAGAAAATTGTTTATATATATAGTTTTAAAATTATATTTAAGAATTCGGCTCCTTTAAACTTAAGTAACTGAGCCCGCTGTGAACAGCCCAACTGTGAACATTCGAACAATAGCAATATTCTTACGCTGAAAAAAGGCGACATGTGTTGTGCATCGATAGAATAGGAATTCTCTTGCGCCTAAACGGCTACTGTGTTATAGATAAAAAAAAACAAATGTTTATCGATAGATATCGATACTCTTACGTCTCAAAAAGGTTACAGTGTAATATACAACAAAAGTTATCTTAAGCAAAAAAATTACACGAATTAATTCGGCTCTGTTACAGCTGAATTACTAAATGAGTCTAATAAAATAAACTGTTGGGATAAAATATTATAGGAGGTTGTGTTCAAGAAACGACCGCATTGTTGACGTAGAACTACGCTGTGGTTTAATTCAAGTCGCTTGTTTATAATTGCAGATATTATTTTATAATGCTACGAAAATTTTGAAAATCATTCTACCAGTTTGGTCACCCTGAAATGTTTTTTTTTTATTGTAAAATCATTGTTTGATGATTTATTCTTGTGCGATGATTCATTATTGTAGACGATAATTGTTTGATGATTCCTTCTTGTGCTCGCAGAACGCACGAATCTCGCATGATCGGGATAAGCTGTCATCCTTAGTGGAGAAAGTTTTGCTACTGGTAAGCGAAACCAAACTACACACAAAATTCTAGAACGACATTTACTTTCTTGATGACTAAATAAACGAAATAAACTCTATCTGTTGATCTCCAAAACCTCGAAAAGAGTAACACTGCTTCATTGTGATCAAGATTAGATTACAACCCTAGTTGGAAGCAGTTTTGCGACCGGCACGCGAGCCCAAATAAATTAATAACTTAATATAACTTATTGAACAACTTGGTATACCACAAAAAATTTTTGGTGCACAACCTTGACACCTGCTTCTCTATAGCGTCAGTTCAATGCATTGATGACAGAAAACAAACAATGGTAACTGCTTGAAAAAAGGCTGAATATTTTCCTCAGCAGAGATTCATTACTAATACCCTAGCGTAAATATTTCCCTACCGCTAGCTCCCCTCCTTGTTTATATGTATCACTAGCTAACCCGGCAAACTTCGTCCCGCCCATTTACTTGATTAATTCTCGAGTAATGCAGAAATTTGTGTTTTATTTGTATGGCAGCCACCCCTAAGAGAGGGGGGAGGAGTATCTAACCACCATAGAAACATTCATTGCACCCTAAAGTTTCCAAATGCCTAGTTTGGTTTAATTTGCTTGATTAATTCTCGGGTAATGCAAAAATTTGTGTTTCATTTGTACGGCAGCCGCCTCTAAGAGAGGGGGAAGGAGTATCTTAACACCATAGAAACATTTATTGCATTCTAAAACCTCCACATGCCAAATTTGGTTTCATTTGCTTGATTAATTCTCGAGTAATGCAGAAATTTGTGTTTCATTTGTATGGCAGCCCCCCCTTTGAGTGGGGGAAGGACTGTCTAACCATCATAGAAACATTTATTGCCCCCTGAAACTTTCACATGCCAACTTTGGTTTCGTTTGATTGATTAATTTCCGAGTAATGCAAAAAATTATGTTTCATTTGTATGGCAGCCCCCTCTAAGAGAGGGGGAAGGAGTATCTT
The DNA here is from genome assembly GCF_029784135.1 of Toxorhynchites rutilus septentrionalis. Taxonomy (NCBI): domain Eukaryota; kingdom Metazoa; phylum Arthropoda; class Insecta; order Diptera; family Culicidae; genus Toxorhynchites; species Toxorhynchites rutilus. The sequence continues at coordinate 185,479,835 of NC_073746.1, forward strand.
ATCACCATAGAAACATTTATTGCATCCTAAAACCTCCACATGCCAAATTTGATTTCATTTGCTTGATTAATTCTCGAGTAATGCAGAAATTTGTGTTTCATTTGTATGGCAGCCCCCCCTTTGAGTGGGGGAAGGACTGTCTAACCATCATAGAAACATTTCTTGCACCCTAAAACTTTCACATGCCAACTTTGGTTTCGTTTGCTTGGTTAATTTCCGAGTAATGCAGAAATTTGTGTTTCATTTGTATGGCAGCCCCCCCTTAGAGAGGGGGCAGGGGTCTCAAAATATCACGAAAACCTTCCCCGGCCCCAAAAACCCCTACATACCAATTTTCATGTCGATCGGTTCAGTAGTTTCCGAGTCTATAAGAATCAGACAGACAGACAGACATCACTCCATTTTTATATATATATATATATATATATATATATATATATATAAATATACACACTTATCTTCGCTTTGCGCTCTTCTCAACAGAAGCGCTTCCTATTAATATTTCCGGTCTCGATTAGCTTAGCCTTCATCCTTGGTTGAGATAGTTTTGCTACTGTCATGCAAAACCAAATGACACACAAAATTCCAGAACAATTATTTTCTTGGTGAGCCTAGTTTAATGATTCCCCACTCAACTATGTAGTTCTGAACCTTATTGGAATGGTGTCAATTTGATGTAATGATTGCAATGTCAGAGACATCAGCGAGTGAGAAATTTGGTCGCGTCCACAGCTCAATCCGTTACGAAGATATGTGATGACACTAAACAAGGAACTACTCTTTCCACTTTTTCGTGGAACGTATCTAGGCCGTTAAGCGAGGTATGGGTGTATTACTCCTCCACCCTCATTGTCTTGAGAAAACCATTCGATCCCTCGCCGTCCAGCTCGCCCAGCAACGATGTTGTTCAGTCGATTTCTTCACAAAGAATGAAAATTTGCCTCAGCGAGATCCACTGTTTATACTCTAGACAAATATTCCCCTTCGTTCTTCTTCTTTTCCTTCGTTCATAGAGACTTAACTCTTACGATTTCCCCTGCGTTGCTCGTCGATAAGTTGCTCGTTATTGACATCTCTGTTCGGGAAAGCAAACAAACGGACAGAACAAATGTATGACGATATGGGAATGCTTCCAATTTTCATGAATTAAAACCATATACAAACTATAGGATTATAATGTATAGCATATCAAACAAATCTTAGGGAATTTCCGATTTGTTTGGTATGTAAATCGCCAAAATCCATTTGCGGCAAAAATAGTTATTAACGTTAACTTTATTTCATAAAAACGTGACCTGTTTTCTGATTTGGCACCCTTAATGAAAGACGTAGTTCTACGTCAAAAAAGTAGATTATTGCTTGTGTCTTTTTTATTAGTACCTAGAAGAGATTTTTATGCAAAATAACACACCTTGAATGTATTCTGAGTGGCAGGCTCTAGAATACGCGTGACCTCAATGCAAATCGGAATCATTTTTTTTTTGCGGAAAGTCACCCGACCAGTTAAACCCGAACCCTTTTTTGGCATCATCTTGGCGCTGAATTTGGAAAATGATAGCGTTGCGCGTTATATACAGTGACTCACATCCGTAATCGTACTCCACCATGCAGATCTCTTTTCCCTTCATTTGAAAATCGGAAACAAGCTTTCGGAACATTCTATTTAGTTAAAGTCATAGTGTCATATGAGAGTTAAAAGGTTTGATATCTTTTTTCAGAATAATGGTTTTTATTTCTCTACAAATGTATGTGCTAATGTATGAAAAATTGGTCCAAACTCAGATTCGTACGCTGGTTGGAATCTCTACTCGATTTCGAAAGCGTTGGTCAATTTCCGAATTCCATCATTAGTATGGTATCTCTTGTTCATTGCAACTATCTTTATTTATCAATTTTTACATCAAGTGGTTTTTAAAATTGTTATTTTTAGAAATTTAATGATTTTTAAATTTCCTACACAGATAACTTCCTCAATTTTTTATTGGGACCGTTGAGGAATATCAATAACTTTTGAGTAATTGTAATGTAACAATGTACGAACTTTATATGTCTTGAGCTCTGGGTCATTGTCTTGGCATAACTTGAATCCTCGATTTCATTACATTTTGTTAACACTTTGTTTCATATTTTCCTCCATGATGTTCTAGTAAACATTCTGATCCATTACACTATCGATAAATACCAAATTGAGCAAACAAAAGTTTGTAATGTGCCTAGGAAGGGCAACTTGGATGCCCGAGCTCAGAGGGACAAACCATTTCTCAGCAAAAAAAATCAGTAACTCCAATTTGATTATTCCAAACAGCATGAAACACATCAATGTCTTACTGTTAAGATCTTATTTCCGTGGATGGATTCTAATTTGATATTTTTGGCTCTGATGGTTATCATTTTGTAAGTAGGAAGCGAACGATGAATTAAACATAAAAAAATCTGAAAGCAACGTTCAAACATGGTGGTGGTGGAGGGGTGGTATGAGGATGCATGTATGGGCAATTTGGTTTTCATCGATGGTGTATTGGATCAGAATGTTTACTTGAACATCCTGAAGGAAAATATGAAGCAAAGTGTCAACAAAATGTGATGAAATCGAGGATTCAAGTTTTGCCAAGACAATGACCCAGAGCTCAAGACATATAAAGTTCGTACATGGTTACATTACAATTGCTTAAAAGTTATTGATATTCCTCCACAATCATCCGACATCAATCCTAGTAAAAAAAAAATCACAGGAGGGTTGTGTCCGAGACACGACCGCATAGTTGACGTAGGATTCCGTTAGGCTATCTGTTGATTTTGGATACGTTGGAAGAATTATATAGTTAAACTCTTTGATAATGATTTGGTGGCTCTGAAAAGGGCCATTTTGTTTGATTGTTTGCAATTGTTTGCTCACTGCACCAGTGTTTACCGAGTGATGATGATAGAAGGATGGTAAACATGCGTTGGATGGTGAGCATAAGATAAAAGATACCGAAGTGGAATGGGATACGATGAAAACCGCCCTCTGTGATCCTAGACGAGATGCCTCCTAGGTTATGTATGGATGAAAAAAACAAAAAAAAACTCCCCAATGTAATATAAGATAATGACCAATACCGAACACAATCATCAATTTTTCTCATCAGCAAAACATGTTACCTTAATATAGAGAAAACATTTGAAATGGAAAAGGTAAATTTCTTTTATAATTTGTACTTTCTCTGTGTTTATTTAACCCAATGCGGATTTTAATTGGACTAACAACAACTAATACTAAATGTAGAGCATATAAGAAAAAACTTTTTCTAATATTGCTTCACTTTTCCAATTTTTCTCGCCGCATAAACTTTCCTTGGGTGAAAATGAACACAACAAAACAAACAGCTTAAACCAAACGACCTGTTCTCGAGCGGGAACACACCTTGGTTTTTATTTATGAAAATTGAAATAAATCGTTTCATATTTCAAGTCATTTTTAACACAACTGCTACCATATACAATTTTACACTTACACTTGTGCTAAATTTTTCACAATACACAATCGATCATTGATATGAAATTTCACGAAGCAACCAACATTAAGGTTGGGGGTCTCCGTAGCCACATTGGTTGCGCGTTCGCTTAGTAAGCGATCGATCGTGAGTTCAAAACTCAGGGCCCTCATTGACCATCTTTGTGTTGTTACAGAATAGCTACGTCCACGCAACAATCATCAGCGATGGAGATCGATCCACGGTCGAAATAAGATCGATTCATCCATACAACTGCTCTGCTCTGCCAGACACATCGAGCTACTGTTCTATAAATAACTCAACAATGATCAATCAACTGTCTCCGCTGTCCGGTGGTCCAACTGGATAATGGAAGAACAGAAAGAATACCCTTACGCCTAAATGGCTACTGTGTGTATGTACCATATGTAATGGTATAGAAGGAATACTGGCGAATGGCAACTGTGTAATGTGCTAATTATAGATATGATAATCATGTGACATGTACACGATTAAAATTCGGCTCTGTTACAGCTAAAATGCTAATGAGCCTTAAATAAATAAATGGGATAAAAAAAACATTAAGGTTCCAAATTTAAATTTTATTTGCTAGAATTAATCGTATCACTCACCTTACTTGCAATATAAAAATGCCCCCGATTTGAAATTCCGATTTCCCCCGGGCAGCTTGGTAGGAACAAAAGCTCCTCCTACTTTTATGTATTTGCAATCCCGATTTCCCCCAGGCAGGTTGGTTTTGATGTCTCTGTTAGGGAACCACCGCATGTATCGTCAATTTCGACCAATCAGAAGTGGGCATTTCCGTTAGGATAGGGATTGAGACTTTTGAATTGTTCGTGACAACACGAAGGAGCGCCAACTGTCTGTGGATTGAGGAACTACAAAAGCGAAAAACCCCTCGTTCGTCAGTCATGCGTTTATTTTGATTATGCGTTTGTCTCGCGTTTGGCTGACGTTTCATCGTTTCCGCATACGGAACGAATGACGTCACGACGGGTATAAAAGAAGGACATCTTGTTTGCCTCGCTCTCTTTCCTGTTCGACGACGCCTGCCGTTAACTCTTTCCTGTGCAACGACGCCTGCCGTCAACCTCTTTTCCGGCCAACGAAACCTGCTGTCAACCATTTTGTGAGCAACGAAGAAAATTTATTTGTGCGATATTTAATAGAGTAAATTTAGACTAGTTGTTAAGTTAGGTTAAAATAAAGGAAGATAAATTAGTGAAGTGAATCTGAATACCTACCTGAACGTTTTGGTTTTCTGATGACCTGAAATAAAAAGGCAAATAGTGGAAACATAATCACCTGCTGTCGCTCTGCTACCAGCTACTGTGATTCTCGATACGTTTCGCTGGAACGAACAACGGCTCGTCTGCTGCTTTGATGATCTACCGACATCAGGTCCTTCGAACCGGATAAGCGTCGAAACTCCGCTCATCTGGTACCCACGTGCTACAATCTACGATCCGCCATTGTTCGATCCATTCGGAACGTTCTAGAACATCCACGAGCTCGCTGCGGGTAGTGACCATTGTTCCTGTTATTGAATTATTCATACAAGGCACGTTATTGCCTTACACAAGGTAATTGCATTTCCAATAACATTCATTTTCCCCTGAGAGCTACGCGGTCTTGCGTTTTGCAGATCTGATCCTCACTCTGCCATCATGTCCGCCGAACGCCGCATCAAAGGGCTCAAATCACGCTACAAAAGCCTGAAATCATCACTCATCCAGATCAAAACCTTTGTCGACGAGTAACAGGAGGATAGGGACTCCCTCGAAGTTCCGGTTCGTCTGGAGCACCTTCAGAAGCTGTGGACCGACCTGGATAGCGTCCAAAGTGACCTGGAAATGCTGGACGATGATGCTCTGGACGAACTCTTGAAGGAGCGGATGGCGTTCGAGTCGCTTTTCTACAAAGCAAAGGGGTTTCTTTTGGCCATGAACAAGCAGCCTACTACGTCGATCGCGTCTCTGGCTAGTCATTCTCGCCACCTTCCTGCACAGTCGTCGCACATCCGCCTGCCAGACGTCAGACTGCCTACGTTTAGTGGAAATATTGACACGTGGCTCAATTTCCACGACCTTTTTGTGTCACTGGTTCATTCCTCGGCCGATCTCTCGAGCATACAAAAGTTCTACTACCTGCGCTCTTCACTCGCTGGCGATGCACTGAAACTCGTTCAGACCGTTCCGATCAGCGCCGAGAACTACCCTATTGCATGGGAACTTCTGATAAATCACTATCAGAACACTGCCCGACTCAAGCGCACCTACGTAGATGCTTTATTCGACTTCCCTTCGTTGAAGCGGGAATCTGCGACGGAATTGCACTCGATGGTCGAGAAATTTGAATCGAACGTGAAGATCCTGAAACAGCTCGGTGAACGCACGGAGTATTGGGATATAATCCTGATCCGCATGCTTAGCATTCGACTAGACCCGACCACGAGGAGAGACTGGGAGGAGCATTCGTCTGCGCTGGACAACGTGTCGTTCCAGGAAATGACCACCTTCATCAAGAGGCGAGTGACAGTATTACAAACTATCAATATGAAGGCTCCAGAAATTCCACCCCCTGCTACGCCGAAAAGGCCTACTCAACGGCCAGTAGTCAGTAACAACGCTTCTCAGCAGTCAACCAACAGCGGTCGAAACTGCGCCGTCTGCCTCGATCATCATCCGGTCTACCTTTGCCCTGCCTTTTCGAAGCTGGATCTGGAGGGAAAGGAGAAACACGTTCGTCGCCTGCAGCTTTGCAGGAACTGCCTTTGAAAGGGTCATCAGGTGCGGGACTGTCCATCTTCCAGCTCTTGTCGAAGATGCAGAGGACGTCATCACACTCAACTCTGCTCGGGGGAAAACGTAGTCGCTGAATCCGAACAAGCGAGATCGGTCCCCACTCCAGCGGCTGAACATCAAACACCGAAATCTTGTATCAGCGCATCTCTCAACTATACGCCTAACTGCGCTCCATCTGAGAGTCGTCACAAGAACGTCCTACTCGCTACTGCTATTGTAACCTTGGTCGATGCCAACGGGGCAGCTCATCTCGCTCGGGCTCTTCTGGATTCTGGGAGCGAATGCTGTTTCGTAACGGAGTCGTTCTCGCAGTCGATCAAGGCACCACGTCAAAAGATCTCGCTGCCAATCTCGGGGATTGGGCAGTCATCAACCTACGCGCGCTACAAAATCGTGTCCACCATACGTTCCAGAACGAGTAAATACTCCGCCACCGTGGAATTAGTGGTACTTCTGAAGGTCACAATCGATCTCCCATCGTCATCCATAGATCCCTCTGCATGGAAGATCCCTCCTGGAATTCAGTTGGCCGATCCGACTTTCTACCGCTCTCATCCGATCGACTTGATTCTGGGCGCGGAAATCTTTTTTGACCTCTTCACGGTGGATGGTCGAATCCAACTCGGAGACTCGTCGCCATTCCTCGTCAACTCCGTACTTGGTTGGGTGTTGTCCGGGAAAATCGCGAACGGAACCCCAACCACTCCGATTGTCGCCAACGTAGCCAACGTCACAACGGTCACTGAACTGCAACATCAGATGGAGCAATTTTGGACCATCGGAGAAGGCACCCCCTCATCATGCTATTCGGTGGAAGAAACAGCACGCGAGAACCACTTTTTCCATACTGTAACTCCCAACTCGAATGGCAGACACATCGTTCGCCTGTCACTGAAAGACAACGTACTCGAGCAGCTTGGAGACAACTGCTCCAACGCTGTTCGTCGGGACACCACGAAACTTCGGGTCGTATTTGACGCATCGGCTAAAACTCCCAGCGGTGCATCTCTGAACGATGCCCTAATGGTTGATCCGATTGTGCAGGACCTCCGAAGCATCATTATGCGCTCGCGGCGCAAAAAGGAAACGCTAATTGCTGACATTAGGCAAATGCTCCATCATCTCTTGGTGGACCCTCGAAACACGCCGTTGCAGTGCATCGTCTTGCATTCCACACCGGACACACCTCTACAAATCTTCAAACAACGAACGGTTACCGCGAGCGCTCTCTTTCTAGCAACGAGAGTTCACCAGCAGCCTGCGGACGATGGACAAAACAACTTTCCCAAGGCTGAAAACATCTCCAACTCGCAAAATCTACCGGAAGTAAAACTAACCACATCAGAGGCTTCGTGTGTGGTCATCGAACCTAGCTTCATCGACGAAATCATGGGAAAATTCTCCAGCTACACCCGCTTCGTACGAGTTGTGGCCTACTGTCATCGTTTCCTGCTGAATCGCGTTCACAACTACAAGCAGACAATCAACACCAAAACTCCAACTTCGGAAATTACTCTCCTCAGTAGCGACGGAATCAGAAACGCCAAAACTGCTTTGAGCAGACTCGCTCAGCAGCAAGACCAGTGGAATAGGCTCCAGCATTCACATCCCGTTAGATCCAAATTTCGGTGGTTAGCTTCATTCATTTCGCTGGACCGGCTGATCAGGATTGGCGGTCGTCTCACTCACGCATCACAGCCATACAACATTCACAGTTTTCATCTGAAGAACCTACATGCTGCTCAACAACTCCTACATACACTTCCACGCCTGTGGTACTGGATCACAGGGGCCAGAAGTCTGCCAAAAATGTCGTTCATCAGTGCATCTTTTGGTTTTAAGATCCGCCTGAAGCTTGTGGCAGTGGACTACTGGGGTCCAACAGCGCTTCGGCCACCCTACCGTCGAGCAGCCTCAAGCAAAGCATACATCGCAGTATTTGTGTGCTTTTCAACACGCGCTGTGCACATAGAGCTCGTCACCGACCTCAGCACAGCAAAATTAATTCAGGCTCTACGCCGCTCCGTTTCTCAGTGTGCAGTAATTTACAGCGTCAACGGCCGTAACTTTCTCGTAGCGGACAACGAAATACAACGACTTGTGCGAAACCAGCAACACCGTCAAACAGTCGCCCAGGAGTGTGCTACCAAAGGAATGCAACCACTAACGCCGGAGTACTTTTCTTTTGGGTCCGCTCTGAAGGCCGTGTCAGATTCGGATGTGTTTGAAATCCTTCTCAACCGGTTGACGCAGTGGCAGCAAACTCAAAAACTGCTGCAGAACATCTGGAGAATGTGGCATTCCGGATATTTATCGACGCTGCAATCGAGAACGAAGTGGTGCAATCCTCCAGTCACCATCAGCAACGGTCAGTTTGTTCTCCTACAAGCTGAAAATTATCTTCCGATAGTACGGCCAACAGCAAGATTCATCGAAAAACACCTAGGCGCCGACGTCATCCGTGTTGTGACCGTTCAGACGCTACACTCGTCTTGTGTCGAAGATTTGCTTGCTACCAATTTCACCCACACAAGGCGAAACACCGGAATACCACCGAGCACTAAAAACAACACTAACATCCACTTTCCTGATGAATTCCATTTGATTTTCCTCACGATTCCAACGGCTACCTATAATTAAACAATTGCAACGCTTTTATTAGTTAGGGAAAAGAGTATTGCTGGTCATCGTCATCGCCCGCAATCAAAACAATCATCGCCTGACGTCTATCGAGTGACAGCCGCTCTCATCATCATCGGAGGAACCAAGGCGCCTAGAAGTATATACTAAGGTGGGCCAACTTGCTAAAACCAAGGCGCGTAGAAGTATATCCTAAGGTGGGCCAACTTGCTAAAACCACTCTTCAGCCATCTTGGAAGTCTACTGTGTTTTGTTTGTAAACAAAACACAATACGCTTGTGCCCAAGCTCGCTCGTGATAAGTCTGTCTCTTTCACACTTCAAGGAAAAAATTCCCCTTCTGCTTTCTTCCGTACTGTTTTCATATACCGCTCCCCTAACCAACTTAGTGACGAAACGGCCTCACCTAGTACCATAGACCCGTCTTGGCTAAAACCACTCTTCAGCCATCTTGGAAGTCTACTGTGTTTTGTTTGTAAACAAAACACAATACGCTATTGCCGAAGCTCGCTGGTGATCAGTCTGTCTCTTTCACGCTACAAGCGAATAATTCCCCTTCTACTATCTTCCGTGCTGTTTTCATATACCGCTCCCTTAACCAACTTAGTGACGAAACGGCCTCACCTAGTACTATAGACCCGTCTTGGGAGGAACCATCATCAATAATGTTCATTTATCGTTTAACTGTCAGAATGGACGATTCTGAAGGGGCCAGTATGTTCGTGACAACACGACAACACGACGCCAACTGTCTGTGGATTGAGGAACAACAAAAGCGAAAAACCCCTCGTTCGTCAGTCATGCGTTTATTTTGATTATGCGTTTGTCTCGCGTTTGGCTGACGTTTCATCGTTTCCGCATACGGAACGAATGACGTCGCGACGGGTCTAAAAGAAGGACATCTTGTTTGCCTCGCTCTCTTTCCTGTTCGACGACGCCTGCCGTTAACTCTTTCCTGTGCAACGACGCCTGCCGTCAACCTCTTTTCCGGCCAACGACACCTGCTGTCAACCATTTTGTGAGCAACGAAGAAAATTTATTTGTGCGATATTTAATAGAGTAAATTTGGACTAGTTGTTAAGTTAGGTTAAAATAAAGGAAGATAAATAAGTGAAGTGAATCTGAATACCTACCTGAACGTTTTGGTTTTCTGATGACCTGAAATAAAAAGGCAAATAGTGGAAACATAATCACCTGCTGTCGCTCTGCTACCAGCTACTGTGATTCTCGATACGTTTCGCTGGAACGGACAACGGCTCGTCTGCTGCTTTGATGATCTACCGTCAGTTATTTTCATGACATATATTTTTTTTCAATATGAGAAATTGTTATCTTCTTCTTCAATGGCACTAACGTTCCTAGAGGAACTTCGCCGTCTCAGCGTAGTATTACTTGCGTCATTTTTCATTAGTACTTAGTTGAGATTTCTATGCCAAATAACACGCCTTGAATGCATTCTGAATGGCAAGCTCTAGAATACGCGTGATCACAGTGCAAGTCGGAGGAAATTTCTTTGACGAAAAATTCCCCCGACCAGAACGGGAATCGAACCCGAACACCCGGCATGTTAGTTATGACGCTAACCACTCGGCCACGGGAGCACAAGAAGAGAAATTGTTATGGAGTGCCGAAATCGATTGACGCAAAAATTTCATCAATCCATCATGAAATGACTGAGCAATAAGCGTTTGATATTGGACAATTTTCACGATGTGCTCGATTTTAGATTTTCAATTTGTACCCGAATATGTTCCCGAAAGACGTAATCCTACGTCAAAACTGAGGAAGTTATCTGTGTTTCATAAATAAATATTCCTCCTGAATGGTGAACTCGTAGATATGACCAAAGACAGCTGAACATAGTTGCAATGAACAAGGGATACCATACTAATAATGGATTTCGGAAATTGACCAACGCCTTCGAAATCGAGTAGAGATTTCAACCAGCGTACGAATATGAGTTTGAGCCAATTTCCATACATTCGCCATTTATAGAGAAATAAAAACCATTATTCTGAAAACAGATAGCAAACCTTTTAACTCTCATATGACACTGTGACTTTATCTAAATAGGGAAAAGAGATCTGCATGGTGGAGTACGATTACGGATTTGAGTCACTGTAGTCGTTATGTGTTATGTTGAGTGTAATTTGTAACGGTGCGGAGTCGATTCGAATTGAATGTGGCTCTCTGCGTAGGAGAATGTTTCTCGCGTAACTTTTGAAAAGGTCCTATGTAACATTCACATCAACTCGAGAAAAACGAAGTTAAAGACCGGAACATTGTTCCGCGAATTGTTTCAGAAGAAGTCGATCTTTATTACTACTTTTACCACTATCAGCCAATAATAACTCTGGAAAACCAATCGAAACTGTTGTAATGTGATTTTAGTTTGAAATTGAAGCCTCCGAGCGAAAAATGTTACATTGGACGTTTTGACTGACGGCTTTGTACATTGGACAAATTACGTTGCACGATGAAAATTTTAAAATAACTACTGAACAACGATCCAAAACTTACACTTCGTGCTAAAAGCAGATCTCTATTGTTATCATTCGTAGAATTGCACTAAAAACGGTATATACAGGGTGGGCCATTTAAAGTGGAAGCATCTGGCAACCCCATAACTTTTGACAGAGATGTCAGATTAACAAATGTCATACCGCGTTGGAAGCGTCATTTCAGTACAATTTTAACCATTAACACAATACACACATAAACAACGCGCTGAAATTGTTCAGCTGTACATTCAAAATAACTTCTCAATTGTGTTAACTAAACGTGCGTGGAAAAATAAAAATAAAGTTAAAACATCGCCTGGAGACAACACTATACGTCGATTATATGCCAAATTTATATCGTCTGGTAGTGTTGGTAATGCCAGTCATCTGTCCAGACAACGACCAAGACGTTTCGACGAGAATATTGATGCCGTTCGAGCCAGTGTTGCAGAGACTCCATCGACATCAGGTCGCCATCGTTCGCAAGAGTTAGGCATCGCTCGAACCACCATTTGTTCGTGAAAATGAATTGGACAATTACTGGTTCCAACAGGACGGCGCTACATGCCATACAGCGGCTGCCACGACCAAATTATTGCGCGAAATGTTCACCGGAAGATTAATATCGAAAAACGGCGATTATGACTGACCACCGAGATCACCTAATTTGACGCCTTCTGACTTTTTTTATGTGGATATTTAAAATCCAAGGTATACACTGGTAAACCAAGGACCCTGGCTGCGCTGAAAGACAATATCCGACAAGAAATTGCTGCCATATCGGCGCAAACATTGGGCAAAGTGATGGAAAATGCCGAAAAAAGGGCACATTTTGCGGTCAAGGCCAGAGGTGGTCATTTACGAGATATCATAATCAAAAAGTAGTTAGAACAAATCTCCTTGGACCAAAATAAATGAATTTCAAAAAAAAATATTTAAAATTCCACTTCTTTACTTTGCTATTGCAAAAACAAATCCTTCCACTTTAAATGGCCCACCCTGTATACCCGAAAATAACAAAAACTCAAAATGTCCGAAGTGCGACTTCGTGTTCTTTTGGTTGCTTTGTTACTTCGGACGTATCGAGCGTCATAGCAAAGTGGCGTCCGAAGTAGCAGTTGAGTGCTTAAAATTAGAATCTGTACATTGGACATATTTTGTATCGGTGATAAAAAGGTGAAAAGGATAGATACTTGAACGGTTCTTTTCGCAATGTGTTCAATGAGTGAGAACTAATGGTGTGCATCCATTATCTCGATTTGTTTACATTTGTTACTTAGGACCTTTTCAAAAGTTAAGCGAGATTTGAAGTTTTGTTGACATTGACTTTATGTTGACGTTACGCTTGATTATTAATGGAATCTCCCACTAGCAAGACATCATCGGTGTTAATGTTTTTTTATTTGAGTTTTATGTCGTTTTTCTGTTTTTCTAGTGAAATTTATTGAAATGAGGCGGCTGGTTTGTTCTGTTCCCAAAAAATGCAAGTGTTGTGTTAAGGATGAGTTTCGAGGAGAGTGTACCGACAGGAATAGTAATAATGCTGGCAGTGTCCAAAGATGTAACAGTGACTAAAAAGATTGTGAATGGATGCTATAAGTTGGAAACTGTTTAGACGATTCTCGGCAATATAAACTGTTAATATGTTTGAATTCTTTAATAGTGGAAATGTTCCAGTATGATTACGACTACTTATTTTGGGCAGAGAATAACATTGTATGCCGGAGGTAAACAAAGTCTGCAGAATTGCGTGAAAATTTGAACCAAATATTGTGAAATAGATACTTGCGGAGAAGGGAACTTTCTGTTCAATCGGTATCATATAAACATTATCAATGTTATGCTAAAGAAGTACCACACAAACATGCTGTTACTCTTAATGTTGGCATGTAGTTTACCACTAACAATAGGTTTGTCTATGACAAACAACAATCAACAGCAGCAACCTTGTGATAAAACAAGACGAGTTTTCACGGAACTGTACGGTGAAATCAGTGATGGTCCTTCAGGACATAACTATACCCAGGATTCACACTGCGAGTGGCTGATAAAAGCCAACAATGATAGTCAGTTCATTACCCTCACCTTTCGCAGCATGGGAACGGAATGTTCATACGATTATATCTTCATCTATGACGGTGACTCCTTTCGGTCGCCTCTGCTCGGTAGCTTCAGTGGAAAAACGGAACCACAGAAAGTGACCGCCTCATCGGGGAGTGTGAGTATGTGACATGCTCAGCTAATATGGATGTTAATTTAAACTTTGTTTCAGATGTTGCTACTTCTGTATAGTGACACCAACTATGTACTGGAAGGGTTCAAAGCAGAATTCTCTGTAACAAACTGTCCCAACAATTGTACAGGTCATGGTAGATGTGTGGATCATTCATGCATTTGTAGCGACAATTGGATAGGCAACGATTGTAGTCAGGACGCTTGTCCTGAAGGATGCGGCAAGGAACAGGGAAGAGGAACCTGTATTAGTGCGAAATGCGTTTGTTCGAATGTACGTACTGTATTGCGTGACTGGAAAAATCGAGGAGAAGGAAATAAGAGCAACAGAAATAGTTGCGGAGAAAAAAGCGTAATATCGAAACAGCCTATCAAAAATGCGCAATTTTGATTATAAATTTATTTTTTCGTAATGAAATTTATCTTGAGATCAACGCACAATGGTCCAGGAGGTGCTCTTAAGCGGCTATTAGTATTCAGAGCTCGATAGTTATTCTCTAGACAAAAACTGTCTTCGACAAAGTTGTTACATATGAGCACTCATTTTTATGTTACCAAAAATAGGGTGACCAAGATTGTCGATGAAATAAAAAATATAACTTTCTTATCTTTATAGATAAAGGTAAACTTAGTTCGACGATTTTTTTGCCCCAGGTATTTGAGACATCTTTGTAGAAGCGCCTTTTTTCTAAGTTGCGTTAGGGTCACCATGAAAAACTCTAACTCTAACTAAACTTTCTTACTCTAACTTTTATATTACAAATTCTACATGCAAACTGTCTTCGAAATTAAAGACTTTTAGAGCTTACTAATACAAACATTTTGCGATGCAGGACTTGTCAATAGCAATAACAATAACTAACAATAGCAATAACTCTCGGAATCCGAGCTGACCTCGGATGACCTGTGACCAGTGTTGCTACACGTACAGATTTATCTGGAAAGGTATAGATTTTATTGTTTTTTTTGTACAGATTCTGTACGGTACAGATTCCATATTTTTTGTACAAAAGTACAGAAAGGTACAGATTTTCTTGTTTGAATAATTAATAACACGTGAAGTTGGTAAAACATATAAGGCAGAGATTCAATTTCTGCCACGTTTGTACATAGGCCAAATTACAAAACACAAACTCTAAATGACCGAAAGTACAATTTTGTGTTGTTTTGATAGCTTTGTTACTTCGGACATTTCGAGCGCCGGAGGAAAGTGGCGTCCGAAGTAACACTCGAGTGCTTCAAATCCGAATCTGTACATTGGACATTTTGACGTGGCACTATGTCTAACCGGAATATATTGGGGGTAAAATGAAAACTTAAACACAGAACATGCAGGAAAAAAATAAAGATTACGAATGCTTATAACTCGAACATTTCTCAATAGACCGGAAAAATGTTTGCATCAAATGTGTAGGAAATATTTCTACGCATTTACCACAAATAATAAAATGTTATTTTTCACCGTTTTGATTGACTCGATTTACGGTTTCCTCAACACAGCCATCAAAACCAAGGTGCGTGGGAAATTGGCATTGCAAATACATGCAAGTTGAGGAAACTTTTGTTTCCATCGAAATGTGTTCCCTAAAACAGCCATCTAAACCAAGGTACCTTACATTACATGGCGTTTGTGCAAATTCTTTAAGGAATATTTTCGATGGGACAGATTTTTGGTACAGATTCTCGGAAGAAAAGTACAGATGAAAAATATTTTTCATTCTTTTAATAATATTTTTTGTGATATTGCGCTTTTTTTTCTCTGCGGTTATTATTCTTGTTTTCTTCAAGATTTGTTTCTGGTAATCGTTGTATTGGCATAAAATGATTTCATCTAATTGATTCTGCTCTTGATTCTCATCCATGCAGGGTTACTCTGGACAAGCATGCAGTCTACACAACACCCGTCCAGTCCCGAACGAATGGCATTGGTTATCTACCTCGAAAAATGGACTAGCGCCACGTGCCACACATACCACCGTATACTACGGACCAACAGATTCATTGTACGTGTTCGGTGGTTATAATTTGAACGAAGTGTTGGACAACCTGAACATTTACCGCTTCGACAAGAGCATTTGGGAAAATGAATGGGGAACGAAGCTGGACAGTGAAGAAATGCAATCGATTGCCAAAATCAATGGCAAAGCGCGAAAGGGACTATCCTTTCCTGACGCACTCACCAGATCGCTGGGACTTAAAAAGGAGCCGAATTTCTTCAATAATTTCATATACTCGTTGACGGACAACCGAACGAACCATTTCAGAGCGATGTATGGGGACTATTCGAGGCCCCTCGGGCGCTATGGCCACGCTGCGTGCGCTGTTAAGGATGGCTTCGTTATTTTTGGTGGAAAGCTATCCGGCGGAAGTTTGGCGAACGATTTGTGGATGTACAACATAAGTAACAACAGCGGCACGTGGTCGGAGAGGGCAAAACTGTCCAGATTTAAACCTCCTCCGCTAACAAGGCACACGCTGACGCTGGCTGCTGATGATTATGTCTATGTGTTTGGAGGTGCGTTGGGCAATGGCGAGTTTTCTTCGAAGTTGTTCAGAATTAAACTGTCAGCGAATATCGTCGAAGAACAATGGGAGGAAGTGATCCCGAGAGGTGGAAAAACATTGGATCTGCGAATGGTTGCACACACATGTTCGTATCATAAGAATACGAACTCGCTGATAGTTTACGGCGGTGTGGTGGCTGGTGTGGCAAGATTTTCGAAGCTATCCGATCGTATGTTTTCGTTTCAATTGAACAATCTGCATTGGACCGAGATCATGTATCCGCGGACGCCTTTGCGAGACGCTTATATACCGCGGGAACGAGCTTTCCATACGACTGTGATCAATGGAAATTATTTGATAGTGTTTGGAGGATATTCACATCGTCATAATAAGGAGGAAATTTGCTATGACAATCAGATGTATCTGTACCATTTGGGATGTCACAACTGGATCAATCAAGATGTGCTTGGGACGAGTTCCAAATCGAGGTACCCGAAGCAGCAGGGGGTATTTGCCCATTCCGCGGCACTGAGAAATGGCAACACATTGTTCTTGGTTGGAGGATACCATGGGAACGTTAATGGAGATTTGCTTGCCTATACTTTGCCGCCAATTCTTGTGGTTGAAAACGAAGATACTTTCGAACCGGAAGCCGCATGTCCAAAGCATGTTTCCGTTACGGAGTGTCTTTCGGATCCCGAATGTGGCTGGTGTTCGGCTGACAGTGTGTGCTATGGGAGGACAATTGGAGCGAACTGTACAACGAATCTGCAGACAACGAGATGTCGTGGAGTTTGCCCGGCTCTAGGAGATTGCCACTCCTGTCTTATTCATGGATCTTCGTCCACTGGTGGTATTAAATCGATTGCCAATAAGTTGGGACTGGATAAATGCACTTGGTGTGTTCAGAACGCTCGTTGCCATCACAAAGATGACAATTATGGAGCCTGTGGTGAGGATACTCCTTCCCAAAACCCTGGCTGGTGGGGACCGAAAGGAACAGAAATAGTGGATCCCGAACAATGTACCCAGAAAGATACCCGGCCGGGGTTGACATTCTTGAAGTATCTGGATCCGGTGAATTGGTCTATGCCTGATACGGTTATGATTGTAAATGCAACCATGGTGGACTTCAATATTCCGGCCCCAAGCGCCCAAGTCGAACCCCCTTTCACCGGGCAGGTTGTGGCAAGATTGCTCGGATTTATACGGCCACCAGCTGTTTGGGAGGGACTTGGGGAACGACTACGGGCTTGTGCCAGTCACTCGCAAGCGGTGCTGCGCATGGCATCAACGGATGTGATCAACTACGACCCCAGCAAAACTCTGCTACCAATCGTAACTGCAAACATCACAGCCAGCCAAACCGTTTGCGAAATGGCACAGTGGCGCAGTTTGGAGCCACGGTTCCGCGTCATGGTTGATTTCCAGGCGAGACGCCGTACGCCTGGTTATGCTGAGAACAATCATCAGCAGGTTAGCAAAATGGGACTTCAGTACAGCTCGATCCAGCAGGATGATCCGAAGGCGTTCACTTTCGAATTTTTGGAACCCTATTCAAACGGCTCTTGCGGCAATTACAGGAATTGTCTTCATTGCTTGTCGGATTCGTTGTGTGGTTGGTGTGATCTGACCAGTGAATGTTTTTCACGGCAGGTGAAAGAATCTGTTTTGTGTCGCAGAGAGAATCACTGGCGTTATTTAACGGTTCAACCGGCACAATGTTCCAACTGCTCGAACTATATTTCCTGCGAGCAGTGCATAGAAGCCGGCCAATGCGAATGGTGGCCCGAGGAGGCACGTTGTTCGAGGAAAGGCCGATCTTCGGCAGCCGTTACCACGATGAAAGATTGTCCAATACCGTGTTACTTGCGTGCGAATTGCAGCAGCTGTTTGAATGAACGGGGCCGCTGTGTGTGGTGCGAGGCGACCAGTCAGTGTTTCAGTTTCTCAGTTTACACAAGTGAGTATCAGTTCGGGCTGTGCCGTGAGTGGCTCGATCGAACGGTTCCAAGTGGTATCGCTCCAGCACAAGACCCCGCTGGGAACGAACATCATCAGTCTTTGAAACCTGCCCAGCAGTGCAAATCCTGTGCCAGTCATCTAAACTGTTCCCACTGCTTGAGCTCGCTTAGCTGCGGATGGTGCTATGACGCGGATAATCCGATCGAGGGGGTATGCATGCAGGGAGATTTCAACCGGTCCGCTTTCGATTGTCAGAATGCTTTGAACATGTCCGACGGGAACGCTCGCTGGTCGTACGCACAGTGCCCCGATGTGGACGAATGTGAACTGAGCCTGCATGATTGCCACGAGCAAGCGGAATGTTCCAATACGCACGGTTCGTACACGTGTCACTGTAAGAAAGGCTTCATCGGAGACGGTGTTCGCAATTGCAACCAAACCTGCTACGAGCCATGTGTCCACGGTTATTGTTCTGAAGGACCTGAATATAAATGTCAGTGTGATCTGGGCTGGACCGGCATCGATTGCAGTCAAAATTGCGAGTGTAACAATCACTCCACCTGTTTGAAGGGGATAGGTAAATGTGATAAGTGTATGAACTGGACGGAGGGGTTGTTTTGTGAGAGGTGCAGCTCGGGAAGCTTTGGCAATGCAACTTCTGACCTCGGATGCCAACCGTGCGATTGCAATGGACATGGTAACGAAGCGTTGGGCGTGTGTGATACTTTGACCGGCGAATGCTACTGCCAAGACAACACAGAGGGGTTGAAGTGCGAGGTATGCAACCGGAATTTTTACGGGGATCCTCGAAACGGCGGCCAATGCTACTACCAATGTGAGGCACGTGGTGTGCTAACAAACGTTGGAACGCAAGGGATTGGCTCGTATCAATCGCATCGATCGTCCTGGAGTGGGACGGAAGTTAGAGAGTGCTTGTGGATCATAAGTCCTTATGTTAAGCATGGAGAGTTGAAGAACGCCATTGTTCAGTTCGAAATAGAACCACACGATATGAATGTTACCTGCGGACAGAATGCAGTGTATATTTACGATGGATTACCAGATTTGACGGGTGCGACTCTACAAAAGCAACTGTTGGCTGTATTTTGTAGCGAGGATAAAGGTCCTTGGATCACGGAAGCGCGGTCAGGACACCTGACAGTACACTATAAACAGGGGGGATATGGCCAAGGCTTCAATGCGGTATACACTGTGATGAGCTGCACAATTAAGACGTGTATACGCCCCTACATCTGTGTTGAGGACAAATGCATCTGTCCGAAAGGGTTTGCCGGTCCAAGGTGTGCATTGAAAATTTGTCCATCCGACTGTAATTCCAAATCAAAACAAGGAACGTGTGACGTTGGTTATGGTCGTTGCATATGTGCCGCAGACTTTGGTGGACCTGATTGTTCTCGATTGATCAAGCCCTCGAACATAATATTCACCGAATTATTCAATTCATATCTTATCTCAGATGGGTTTGAACATCTACGAAAAACGTTACCCCGATTCGGACATTCCTTAGTGGCAGACCGACGTGGCTCACTGTGGATGTTTGGCGGTCACTCGCTATCACATGGACCTCTCAACGACATTCGTCAGTTTGATACTAAAAACAACACCTGGATGCAAGTGACGGTCGACTCTGGCCCCGAGGATCGAATGCCTTTGGGACGATACTTCCACGCGGCAGAAATCATCTTCTCCAAGCAAGCTATCTACATTTACGGCGGCCTGTCCCGCAACCAAACCACCCATCTCGTGCTGGACGACTTCTGGCAGTTTGGACTGCAGATCCAACGATGGAGCATCGTGAATCAAAACGGCTCAAAACCCCCGCCATTGGCGGGTCACACGATGACCTTGATAAAAGACGGCGAGAAGGAGATTCTGCTGATTATTGGAGGATTTTCGGTTGCCTACGGGATGCAAAACAACATATGGATGTTTGACCTAACCTCAAACAGTTGGTCGAAGCCCCCGACAATTGGAGCCAAACCGATTAGTATTTTCGGACACAGCACAGTTTGTCACCCATCGAAACAAGTGCTGTATCTGTTTGGCGGTTTCACATACACAGATGGCAAAACGAAGGCCTCGAACAATCTGTACGCGTTTGATTTCAAAAGCTTACGTTGGACTGAACTTCCCGCGTTTGTAAACAAACCCACTGACTACATCCCGCAGGCACGCTATCTTCATTCAGCGGTAACCACCGACAACTACATGCTGATAATAGGCGGCAGAACTCACCCTGGCCTTCTGGACGATACGATAGTTGCGTATGTGTACAAATGTAACCAATGGATTCGACTTAGCGGAAACGCTGAAGTGGTAGGAAATTCCCTCGGTCAAACGTACGCCCAAGCGATGACCCAAGACCCGGAATATGGTGCTTTCTACGCCGTTGGCGGTTGGGATGGTAGCAGCTATAGTCGTGTCACAAAAATCAACATGCCTGACGACCTTTGTGATCTGTGGAGTAGTTCCAAATATGTTTGCCGCCAATATATGGGTTGCAGTTTCTGTGCCGTAAAAACAACGGAAGAATACACCTCGCATTGTTACTCGGTGGGAAGCTCGGATGTTTGTGACACCCAAAATGGGACGCTTTCCTTCAATAACGGGGCCGCCTGTGACGAAGAGTGGATATCGAAGCGAAACTGCTCCTCGTTCGATACATGCACAACTTGTCTCACGTCCTATCCTTCGCACATTGAAACCAGTGCCGTTTGTCGGTGGTGTCCGGATTGTGGAGCTCGTGGGAAGTGTCTGTTTCACGAATCGCAATGCGACTCCGAAGGCAAATGTGCGATTCAAAATACCACAGCTATAACCTTGGAAAGTTGCCCGGTGTTCAGCTGCGCTGCTGCAGATTGCGAAAACTGTCACCTCATCCCTAATTGTTCTTGGACCTTCACGGGAAAACAGTACCAATGTGAGCATATTAACGAAACCGAATCCAACAAAAAGCCCAACGCATGCCCCTCGTACTGCCACTCCTACACAACGTGTAACAGCTGCCTGAGTCAGTCTTCGTCGGAGGGTGGCTTCTCGAGTTGCAGATGGTCAACCCAGTTGGGCGAATGCATTTCACCTACTTATCAACCGTTGTACTGCGCCGGAAGTATTTGTGGTTTAGTGTTGGAACCGGGGGATGTTGAACAATGTCCCGAGACTTGTGGATCGTTCACACAGTGTGCCACTTGCCTGCAGCATGCGCATTGTGGATGGTGTTCGCGCAACAGTACCGAAGGTGACGGCGTTTGTACGGAAGGGTCTCTCGACAGTCCCGTGGATTTTCCAGCTACCTCAACGTGCGATGTAATTTACAGGGTGAAGAACAATATCACATTCGTAGATCCAAGCGATAGATTCAGTTGGAACTACGTGAAATGCCCCCCCGAGAACGAATGCGCAAACAGCCATCACAACTGTGATGTCAAGTCCGAGCGTTGCGTGGATCTGGTGCACGGGTACGAGTGTCAATGCGCTGAAGGTTATCGGGCTGACTCGGCTGGAGTGTGTGTTCCCGTGTGTAAGCAAGGATGTGTCCGTGGTACGTGTGTGGAACCAGACAAATGTGAATGCGATTTTGGATACGTCGGATCCAATTGCAGCATTCAGTGTCAATGCAATGGCCACTCCAATTGTGCCGGACCGGATCAGCTTGACAAGTGTCTACATTGCCACAACAATACCCATGGAATGCAGTGCGAAAAATGCATGCCACTCTTTGTGCGAGATCCTCGCAACAATGGTGAATGTATTCCTTGTTCGGAATACTGTTATGGGCATACGGATCTGTGCATTGCGAAGGATGTGGAACCACTCGTGAGAAATATGACTCGAACTGAATTGTTAAACTCAATCACGGAAGGATCCCAATCCAATGCCGTGTGTTTGCGCTGTGGAAATCACACTGACGGGGATCGTTGTGATACTTGTATCGCAGGCTATTTCCGAGGGGCTACGATTACGACTGACCCATGTCGACCCTGTCAGTGTCACGGTCACGGAGATATGTGTGATCCAGTTACGGGCGAAAAATGCAACTGTGGCAATAATACCGAAAGCGATAACACTTGCTCGGCGAAAGGAAAAAATCTGGCCTACAGCTGCTGGTCGATGCAGTGTACTAAGTGTAAAGATTCCTACTCGGGTCATCCATCCAACGGACATCAGTGTTACAAGCACATTACGGTGGACTCTAGGATGTGTTTCGATGCCAAAACGATAGGTAAGTTCTCATTCGCGCTGAATAAAATTATCTTATGACTATCCTATCTTATCCTATGACGCAGCGCCGTCTCAAATTGCACTGAAATATTGTGAATGTGAAGACATTTATCATTTAAGCAATTTTGCATACTTGAAATATCCCGAATAAATTAAAATTCTTTTTGAAAAGGGTCAGTTTTTTGAATTTTTACAAAAAATTCTAACTTGAAACTATAAGTTAAAAAATTTCCGATTTTTTTCCAAAATCACACTGAAAAAAATAGGAATTGAAATTTTGATTGGTTTGATCGGGCGTGAACTGGAAGCACACACCTGGTCCTGGCTCTGAGATCGGGTGTCCAAAGTAGAGATGGGCAAAACAGTTCACTATGATGAACGGTTCAGTCACTAACCGTTCATCTAAGTGAATCAGTTCTTTTGAACCGTTCTTTCGCTCTTTCGTTCAGCGGTATTAAAAACAACATAGAATATTAGCTGGAACCCAACATCAATAGACAGCAATAGATCGTTGGATTGGATGGGAGATTTTTTGATTCGTATGGGATTTATATTTTAGAAATTTAGTGGGGAAAGATGGGGTGCTTCTTCTTCAAAAGCCGCAAACTGTATGTGAAAATATGTTTATCGGCCGACAATAGTATATGTAATGATTTGATGTACAATTTTTCATATTTCCTGTTAGGACAAAGCACAGGTTCCATGTAAGATCATGTTCATAATAGTTCATTCAAAGAAAAAATCCATCAGCGATTTTTTTCAATTTTCCCTAACAATCAATCATACAATCACGATAACACGTACACGCAATAGGCCAAACAACGGATTGAAAGCAACGAAAAAACTCATCTTGCTCTCACTAGAAGATTTTATGTTTCATGAATCGCCCCAGCTTCCCCCTATTTATGCAATTTTGTCATCGGTTTTATTGATTTGTGATTTTTCCATTTTTTTCACAATGACAAAAGTTACTTCACCCTCAATGCTGTAACTCACGAACCAATCTGTCAAATTTTGACGCGTATACATTGGAAGATGGTGCTTTGTGATAGTCAAGTAGATTTTTGCAAGAGGCGCCATCTAGACGTCAACCTTATGAACTTTTCAGCCGAACTGTTATATTGAGTATTCTATGGCCATTCCCAAGAGGGGAAGTTCGTGTAGCTGCTGTAGTGAACTGATCTCATTGGGTGTTAAGTTCTGCTTATGTAAAGGAAAGGGAAAGGAGAATGGGCAAGTGCATTCGAGAAAGTGAAGGGGGGGTTCTAAGGAAGACATATATGAGAAACATAATATTAAGATCACGACTACTCAAGTTATCATAATCTGATACGAGTGAGTATACCATTTTTTTATTCCATCACTACCGTCATCTATTTGATAAAGCATAAAATCAACCATTCTTACAATTTCCACGGTATGTAAACCGATAATGTACGTCCTATTTGATATTTCTCTTCTAATTTGATTCTGATTTACACTGTGCTTGCTTCTTGCATATTCAGAAGATGCAGACTGCTATCTGATAGTTGAAGCAAGACGACTTGAATGATGATGATGATTATGATGATGTTTTCAATTATAGGGACTTTAAAATTTGTCATTTATTCGCTTCTAGCCTTTAAAAAGATTGATTTGGAACAGTAATCTAAACACTTGGCCTTGAGAAAAATTATTTCGAAAACCTCGCTGCCGTCTGGTCACTAGGTGACCGATGAATTGTGAATACTGTAATTTGAAATCGCGAATGGCTTGTTTATACACTACATTCATTGTGGAGCTTATATTTCAATATTTTCTCAACCCCACATAGTCTGGAGAACGAATGCTGCATTTGCATTTTGAGTGACCGGTTTACGCTCACCTGATTGGCAGTGTTATTTAAATATTGTATCTCGCGGGAACACGATAGGAAAATGTGTTTTCTTTGAATTTTCGTTAGTTTTAATTAAAACAGTAATTCATAACGTACCGAAATTTTTTTAGAGAATTTGCGATTCTATTGGAATGCAAAGCATCAAATCCGTTCAGAGCTAAAATACTTATTGACGTTAAGGTGAAGGTGGAAGGAAGCCATTGTAGTACTATATGTAAAACCACGTGTAAAAATGGAGTCATAGTGTTTGTAAGAGAAGAGCAAAGCACACGTAAATAGATCGATTCACTTATCAGACTGTTTGGCGCTTCACTGACACGAGTCATAGAATACATTTGAAAAAAATACCAATTCAATATTAAAGTAAAATGTATGAACGATGTGTTTCGATGAACAATTGCATATATAAATATATGTAGAATGTGTATTTGCATATGAATTAAAATTCGGATCATACGCGAGCAAATTTATAACACATGCGAATTGGGGCTCTTTTGGTAATAACAAGTTCTTCCGCACAATAACTCGATGTTGATAATTCCTTAATATTTTCCATCGTTGATCGTATTGTTTTTACATATTCACGTTGGAGAGCTTTAACCCTTCTCTTCGTTGGCCGAGGCATTTTGATTGAATGTAATACTTTTCCGTTTACTATTTTTGAAAGCATAGGCAGCCGTGGAAGTGTTCCGAGCTCTGCAATACAATTTGCTTAACCAATGTTAAAGTTACTAAAACTTACATTATAGACCCATTAAACGTAAAAATAATAATTGTTTTGATATCAACACAATTTTCTTCTATTGATTTTCATGACATGAAACGCTATGACTCAGGAATAAACTTTTATTAAGTGGTTTTTTTAGCTGTTTCGATGATGTTGTTTGGCATCAGTGTCGAAAAAATTACGATGCTTTCACTAATACAAACAAAACCATTGCGGAAATTGAAAAATGACAATTTAACTTTCAGAGCACTAGCTCGTGTTTTCCGACGTGTTTCATTTTACAGTGCGACGCCAGATGAAAATTTAATATCTTGTGAGTAATCGATTAGAGTTTGGTTGATATTACTTAATGGGAAGTGTGCGAAAACGATAATTTTTTTCTCACTGTTTCGCAAAATTATTGATTTTCGGGCGAGGGATGAAGGAGGGAGATGAAAGAAATGAGCGCCATTGCACAATGGTTCAGGAGATGTATTTAAGTGGAAATTAGCATTTAGAGCTCGACAGTTATTTTCTGGCAAGTACGATAGAGCGCTCATTCTTATGTTATCAAAAATAGGGTGACCAGAATTGTCGAAGAAATAAAAAATCTAGCTTTCTTATCCTTCTAGATAGAGGTAAATATAGTTCGACAATGTTGTAGTTCCAGTTATTTGAGACATCTTTGTAGAATAAAGTTTTTTTCTATCTCTTGAAATAACCGATATAGCGAATTTTTTCTAAGTTACATTAGGGTCACCATGAAAAAAAATGTTTTTCTGCTCTAACTTTTAGATTTCAAATTCTACATACAAACTATCTTCGGAAGACTATTAGAACCTACTAATACAAACATTTTGCGATGCAGAACTTGTCAATATCTCAACTTCACCCAAAGTTATTGATATTTCTCTTTTCATTGGTTTGTCATTCTTTCTGGGGCAAACATAAAAAATGTTTGTTGACGGAATTTGAAAGAACAGATTTCACTCTATATAATATGTGATTTTCAAAACTATGTTATTTTTTATGTTTGAGTAAATTAAAATTGAAATCATGAGTTTTCGAGTGAAAAAACATCAATAACTTGGAGTAGGATTAAGATATTGATGAATTTTGCATCACAAAATGTTGGTATTGATAAGATCTAAAAGTCGTACGAAGACAGTTTTGATGTAGAATTTGAAATATAAAAGTTAAAGCAAAAAAAATCGTTTTTCCATGGTTACCCTAATGCAACTTAGATAGAAAGTGCCAAAAACAGCTTCGTAGGAGATATTTGTTCTTTAAACAAAAACTGTCTTCAACAAAGTTGTTACATATGATAGAGCGCTCATTTTTATGTTTTCAAAAATAGGGTGACCAAAATTTTCGATGAAATAAAAAATCTAACTTTCTTGTCCTTATAGATGGAGGTAAACATAGTTCGACAATGTTGTAGCCCCAGATATTTTGAACAACTTTGTAGAACAATGCTTTTTTCTATTTTTTAATATAATCCATTTAGCGCTTTTTTTCTAAGTTGCATTAGGGTGACCATGAAAAACGGGTTGTTTTTGCTTTCATATTTATATTTAAAATTCTACATCAAAACTGTCTTCGTACGACTTTTAGATCTTATCAATACCAACATTTTGCGATGCAGAACTTGTGAATATGTTAATCCTACTTAAAGTTATTGATTTTTTTTTACCCAAAAACTCATGATTTCAATTTTAATTTACCCAAACACAGAAAATAACATAGTGTTGAAAATCACACATGATGTAGAGTGAAATATGCTCTTTCAAATGCCGTCAATAAACTTTGTTTATATTGCCCCAGAAAGAATGACAAACAATTGAAGAGAGCGTATTTTTTGGGAAGAAATATCAATAACTTTGAGTGAAGTTGAGATATTGACATGTTCTGCATCGCAAAATGTTTATATTAGTAAGTTCTAAAAGTCTTTCGAAGACAGTTTGTATGTAGAATTTGAAATCTAAAAGTTAGAGCAAAAAACATTTTTTTCGTGGTGACCCCAATTTAACTTAGAAAAAAAGCGCTATATCGGTTATTTCAAGAGATAGAAAAACAAACTTTTTTCTACAAAGATGTCTCAAATAACTGGAACTACAACATTGTCGAACTATGTTTACATCTATCTATGAAGATAAGAAAGTTAGATTTTTTACTTCATCGACAATTTTGGTCACATACAAAACGGTAACGGACCAGGCGGGCCAACCAAAAGAGCCCGGTGGCCCGAATGAGGCTCGCGGGCCGCATTTTGAGTATAGCTACCCTAGAGTGTCCGAAAGCAAATGGGACAATAAGGCAAATAAGAGGATGGCTCACGAGGTGGCTTCCCTAGTTTTGGCAGTAGAACCAATTCCGGCCTCTTCCAGATATCTGGAAAGTTTCCTTCATTCAAACACTTTTGCAGCGTTTCCCTAAACATTTCGGGGTATGCTTGCATTGCGGTTTTGAGCGTCATTTTGAGAATTCCGTTTGGAACTGGTGCTTTGTTCACCTCCAGCTTCTTTGCTGTCGCTATCAGCTCGTCCGTAGACACTCTCTCTACGTTTTCTTACGTCATACGTGTCATCATGATTTTTACACGTTTTATGTCTCATCACAAGCGGCACAACGCTTTGAAACAGTTCTGTCTGCAGCGGCTGATTTCATGCTCAAGTAAGGCTCTTACCTCTCTGAACGCTATCCTGCACTCTGCTCTCTCGGTTACTGTCCTAGTCCTTTGCATTCTTCTCCTGACTCGGAGATAGCTCGTCCGGAGAGAGTTTATTGTTTCATTCCACCAATAGACTGTTCGTCGTTCGTTCTTTGGCGTTATTTTTCGTGGCATGGTGATGTCACTTGCTCTGACAACACTGTCTGTCAATTCGCTTGCACTTAAGGTGGTGCCAGATCGCTCCATTTGGAATGCTTCCAGAAAGAGACTTTTGTTGAACAATTTCGTCTTCCACTTCCGACCGTCTTCTATCATCCCTCATCTTGTTGAAGAGGTCTGATTGCAGATGGTGTAGCGAATCGCTTGGTTATCACTATGAGTAATGCTATCGCAGACTCTCCAGTTCATGTTTGATGTCAGTGTCGGGGTGAAAAATGTGACATCTATAATGGATTCCCGACCGTTTCTATGGAAGGTGCTGGTGGATCCTTCATTTACCAGTTTTACATTCAGCTTTGCCAGGACCTCGAGCAAGCTAAAACCCCTTGCGTTGGTAAGTCCACTCCCCCACTCCACTGCCC
Source organism: Toxorhynchites rutilus septentrionalis (assembly GCF_029784135.1). Taxonomy (NCBI): domain Eukaryota; kingdom Metazoa; phylum Arthropoda; class Insecta; order Diptera; family Culicidae; genus Toxorhynchites; species Toxorhynchites rutilus. The sequence goes on from NC_073746.1 coordinate 185,508,051, forward strand.
AAGCATTGAAATCCCCATCGATAACAACGAGGTTCAGTCCGATGAGCTGTTCTGTCAAATTAATGAGCATCCTGTCAAATTGTTCTATCGTTCATCTCGGGTGCATAACAACTGCATTCGAAGAGTCCGTTCATTTGGTGAATATCACTTCTTGTGTGGGGTACCTCCCCATCGTCTTTAGTGCGGCTATGTTGGCTTTATCGGTCAGCCAATTTCCATTGCCCTAAGGAACTTGGTACGGCTCTGCTATGATCGCCACATCCCATTTTGTTTCTGCTGCAGCCTGCCATAGCAGTTGTTGTATCGTGTCACAGTGGTTTAGATTTATCCGTGTTGTCTCCATTTGGCCATTACCGCCATCGCTTTTTCAAAGATCGGGCATCTCGGGCCTCCCGAAGCGTGATCATTTTGCGACTCCGTGGAGCAGAGTATGCCTCTCGGTGGTTTGGTGCAATCTTTTGCCAAGTGCCCCGTTTCATCTCACCTTATACAGTGCCCGGATCTATCCGGTTCCGTGCAATTCTTAGCTCGGTGGCCGAAATCCATGCACTTGAAGCTAATTGTCGTTTGATAAACTCGTCTAGAAGACCTTGAGAGAATGATGAGGAAATCATTCAAAAAGGACGGATGCACCATTCTCAATCGAAAAAAAAATGAAAAAGTTGTTTTAAGAAAAATCCTTTTTCTGTGGAAGTCCCCATCTTCCCAGGTATGAATGACTTCTTGATTATTGTATGAGCTATGAGTTTTTGAGAAAAAAAGAATTTAAACCTTTTAATATTTTTTTCAGTATTTTTTAAAAACAATTTCTTTGATATTTCCAATGGAAATTCAAACAAATTCCTACATTTCATTCTCAGATCAAATATTTTGAGGTCTTATAATTTTTTAGTCATAAATTTTCGTGTAATTTTGAGTTTTTGCTATCTTTTTTAGAACAATAATATGACTCAAAAATTATAAAATCTTAGGAAATTTGTTCGGAGAATTAAATAAACTAGGACGACAATATAACGAAATATTCCTCGAGCATGTTTGAAGTATCTGCCTGATCGCCGAGGGTTATACCGTCCACTGGAAGAATGGGGTTGTGTAGCCTTCATTTCCCATTCAGCGCGTTTACTCTGCGCGAAAGATCCGATAGACTCCACAAAACTAATCCAACTGCCTAACTCCTTCTTCCTGACTAACCGCCGTACCCTGATGCGTTACGCTCGACACCTGTTGATGGCAGCTTCCTTCATCGGGTCTCCGACTGGTAGTAGTTTAGTCGCCCGCAGAAACTTTCTCCGCTTCTTAACCTCCCCTTTGATGTGTCCTCCGACCTTCGGTCGCTTCCAAAATGGTTGAAAGTGGCAATGGTAGTCGGATTGTCTCCAGATAGCAAGAAGTCGGATGATGTTTAAAAGGTTGCTCAGTCAGCTCCTTCGAAGATCCATCTAGGTCTGCGAGTCGTGAGGGGCCTTGATTCGGACGGCTATTATTGGTAGGTCAGTAGAAATTTGTCTCCGCATTTCCTTCTTAGACCAAAATTTTGAAGATCTTATAGTGTTTGAGTTTGAAAAAAAAACTTAGAGGGAAAAATTTTTACCCTTTCAAAAAGTAGTTTATTGTTTTCGGAGCCTTCAAGTTTGCAAGGTTGTTTAAATGAATAATGTGTACACTAGGGTGCCAATGAATGTATGGTGAAAAATCGACCCTAAAATTTCAAAAAGTTACCCTATACAAAATGTTCACCACCTCGAAAAAACACCCTATGTCGAATTTCAGCTTAATCGGACTTAAGGGAGAGTGGCGCAAAGCGGTGAAAGTTTGAGTGTTTGAAAATCGAAAAATCAACCAAATGGAGAGTAAAGGAAATCGGGGTTTTCGAATTTTTTTTTGATGCCAAATGTGTCATCTCGAAATTTGTTTTTGTCAAAAATCGGCACTCTGGGACTTTGTTTCTTTTCCGGAATACAAAACGGAAAGTATGGTTTAGGGTGCCAATAAAAATAGTTATCTCGATTTTTCATTAGGAACCATTTTTCAGGCGAAAAAACGACCAAGCGCCAAAAAAACATTTTTTTAACAAAAAAAAAAATTCTAGATAACTGTAAAGGCAATTTGATATTTTTTTAAACCTCGATTTTCGGTGATTTTTCGTTTTTCAAAAAACTCAAATTTTAACGTTTGTGACACCCAGGGTTGCCACATATACAGAATATTCTGTATTTTACACATTTTTCGACAAATTTCAGATACAGAATCTGTATATACAGAATTACAGATTATCAGCTGAGATAAAGAATTCACAGATTTTTTTTCAAATTCAATTATAAATATTGAATTTATTACAAATACCTTGATTTATAAAAATATTAAACGCAACGAAAAGAGATGGCTTTTGTTGGAGGCCGTTGTTAAGCGAAATCTTCAGCGTTTTGAAGAGCTTAAACTGTTATTTACGATCCAAGTTAATTATGACGATAATCAATCCGCCGATCATATATTAACTCATTTAAACGATCCTACGACTAAACCGATTATGCTGCTCCTAAACTTTGTTCTACTGCTCATCAATAACGTCAATTGCACTTTTCAATCAGAAAATTCTCAATTTTGCGAACTTTGTGGTGAGACATGAATGTTATTGTTGATCGTGTTGTTTAACTTATGTTTGGAGAGCTACGTGTAATTATTCGCTGATGCTAACCTTGATGTGAACGATTTTAAAGACTTTTTGACGAAGCCTGATGATGTTGATATCGTTGGTATCGATGCAGAAGTAGTGCAGCTAGGAAGCTGACCTTCAAATCGATTTGTCGTGACTTCTATATTGAACTCGTGAAATAGATTTCAAAGCGAATAATTTCAGCGATCCTCAAAGTTTCGTCAAGTTACCAAACCTTAATGATCTGATGCACCAATTTCCTCAATTCGTTGAAGGCTTGGATAACGAATTCAGGCAACTCTTATAGGGCAAACATAGAATGACTCAGATATAACTTGGTCTCAGCCGTTGGATGTCAGACTCTCTTTTGGAAGTGGAGAACTATCTATCGACTCAAGGAGGAGCTTCAAGAATGAAATTGACGTAAAATTTGAAAATAAAATTCAACAAAACCATGTACAAACATCATACAAATCAGAGGATTATGAGGACCTTTATGATTTATTTGGTGTATCGATACGGCTTCAACAACCCAAAAATGAGAAAAAAATTAAAAATTAAAATAAACCTTTGTTTCAATTTTTTCCCTTAATTTTGCGATACAAATTTTTTTATACAGATTTTGTTGCTAACTATACAGATTTTTTTCAGAAAATTTTACGGAATTAAATGTGGCAACCCTGGTGACACCAGTAAATGAAGTTCGAATGAACTAATATTTTGCATAGGGTATATTATCGTGCAAATCAACATTTCGTAGCAAGTTCCGAATGAAAAACCGAGATAACTATTTTTATTGGCACTCTAAACCGTACTTTTCGTTTCGCATGCCGAAAAAAAAAGTCCCAAAGTACCGATTTTTGACAAAACATTTTTTTTTCGAGATGACACTAGATCTCGACGTTTCATGCAATTTTAAAATATTTGGCATCAAACAAAAATTCGAAAACCCCGATTTCCTTTACTCCCCTCTTGGGTGATTTTTCGATTTTCAAAAAACTCATACTTTGACCGCTTTGCGCCACCCTCCCTTAAGTCCAACTGAGCTGATATTTTGCATAGGGTGTTTTTTCGAAGTGGTGAACATTTTTATGGGGTAACTTTCTGAAATTCCAGATGACCATTTTCATTGGCACCCTAGTGTACTCCCACAACATTTCACTGCAATCTGAGATGGTACTTCTTATATTTTATCGTCCTTATATTTATCCCTCTTTTTTTTCAGATGAATGTAAAATCAAGCCGCAGCCACTGAAACCTGGACACACAGTATTCTTCGTTATTCAACCTCGATACATGAATGTGGACATCCGGTTCATAGTAGACGTTACACAAGGTGAATTAGATTTCTATATGAGCCCGAACGATGAATCGTTCGTCGTACACTCGAATGCGAGTTCCGATCAGCACGATATCTATCTCGATAATCGCTATTCGTGGCATCACGATATAATAGACGTCGATTCGGTTGATAGCTTGAATCTCTATCCGCTTTACATTCAAGGTAACTATTCAGATGATAGCGTAGATGTACCTGTTAGCGCGATGACTAATTCTCAGTGTCGAATGGACACTGAGAAGTTTTTCTATATAAAAGATAAGCTGGCAAAAGATTTAATCACTTATGTAACATTGAATCAGTGCAATTCCTTGTTGCGAGTTTTTGGTTTGAAAAACCGTCTTGTGGTGACATTACCACATTCAGTGCACTCATTGAGCCAAACTAAATTCTATATTGCACTGCGGGCACGATCAGGCTCTACAGCGAGTTATGGACTGATATTCTTCCGACAAGATCAACTACATATCCACCTATTTGTATTTTTTTCGGTATTTTTCTCCTGTTTCTTTCTGTTTCTTGCCATCTGTGTTCTTGCTTGGAAAGCGAAACAAGCCGCAGATATGAGGCGTGCCAGAAGGCGTCATGTAGTCGAAATGTTACATATGGCTAAGCGTCCATTCGGTAGAATCAACCTTTCACTGGAGAATCCTACCGAAACTCCCGCTAGCCATCGTCGACGGGGTCGAAGTAAGCATTCGCCCGCAATGCAGCAGGATATCGCTCCGGTTGCGTTGGAACCAACTTCGGACGATATAGCTGCCGTTGGTACCGTGTTCGTACGTCTTCCAGGTAAACATAAATCACAAACCATACTTGCGCTAGCCTCGTCGTTGGTAGTCGTCTCCCGGAACCATACGACATACAACCGCGGCTTCCACAGACGCAGAGGTTTGTCGCAATATCACATTCAAAATGTCCAACAACCGTTACAGGGTAATCAACAACAGGTTCCACCTATGTTCATTGATGTACCACATGAGCAAGTTCCATTGCAACCCCTGGGGCTGAACAGGGTGCAGTGACTGCAATGATGATACCCCACAATATCATCTTTATGTGGGTTTTCATGTTCAAACCTTGGTCCGTTGGTATTTTCAAAAAACAACTGTGTGACCTACGGAAGTCTTGATATCCAGGCCAATCATATTATTCCATTGCTGTATCTGTTGCGCTCACGTGGTAACTGGAAACAGGTAGAATTTTATTGAAATGTGTGCACAAAAAGTATACTTTTTTTCAATTACTTAAAAGGTAAACACCTTCCATAGTCAAAAGTTTTGTTCTGAAGTAAGTTTGTACAAATATGTAGTAAGTAAAACTGAAAATAAAGCAATTCTATAGCTGAAATGTTAATTTCCGAATAACGCTGAGTAGTAGTAGCAAGAGCGCGAAATGACTATTGATCTCGAGAATGTTGAATTTGAGAGACTGTGAGACATAAAACAATGTAATGTATATAAAATGTGCTGATTCAAGCGTATCTTCTCGGTACGCTTGAATTTGCCGGATTAACGTGTAGATGTGTTTTGTTGGCTGTCATACTGATTCCTCTACTAATAGAATAGCATGTCCCGTGAACTGGACAGCAGCTGATAAAAGTGTAGATAAATGGAAATATTATTTTAGCTTTAAAACGGCAAGGTTCGTTAATTATTAAATTAATATGTATTTTGAATCTCATGACCGAAAATGCAACGGGAAATAGATTACCTAAAGTAACAAAAATCTTGTATATTTTATATGACGAACAATTTATATGTAGAACAATAAAATGCAACAAATTAAAGATAGATCTACGAACGCGAATATAATCGAAAGGTTCATTAACGTTTTCGATTACATTCTCGGATAACACCGTTTTTGTCTCACTATATCACATCCTTTCATAATCATATACTTGTTCGAGCGACCTCTCTGACAGTTCCCTTCTTGTCTAATTTTAAAATAGGTTTCTGAAGTAGCATGCCATGCATTGTCTCAACTGTCCATGTATTGTCTCAACCTGGAAGATTCGGAGATTCATAGTCGAGAGCTGTGTTCGTCGACCATCGCACTCCTGGAAGTAAATCGAGTAACACCCACAAATGTCCGGAAAATTTTTGAATGTAAATTTCTTTGGAACAAAAACGGTAACGGTATTGAATTAAAGAGACTTTAAACTCAGAGAGTTCATTCGTCTCTTGGAACAAAAAGAGCAGGCCCCGTTCTTCAATACTCGGTTGCTTTGGGTTTCATTCCTCATTTGCGGAAACAAATTGAGGGGCTCAAAATGAAAGGGGGGTAAGTGACTTGTGCAATTTTCTCTTCATTGACATTCTCTTTCGGACATAAGTTAGCTGCAAAACATCCCCAGCTTTTTTATGGATGTGAGGAACGCTCTACCAGCCTTATCTGGGAAGGGTTAACCCAGACGTCGAGTGGTGCTCTCACCCACTAAAACCAAGCCTCATTCCACCTGGGACCACATCTAGGCGACTACTTAAGGGGGCGGCTGTGCTCATGCCTCTACGAGTCTTCAACGCTGACTAGCGTTGATCCTTCCCTTTTTCTTTACATTCATTGTTCACCATTCGTTATTCTCCACTTCGTTTATGTCCATTTCACCCATCGAGACATGAACCATTCGGCTTTACCGCGCCCTTACTCGCGTTGTCACCCGATTAGTCGCCTCTTACGACAAGGACAGGGGCCAAGACCCGAAGTGCTACTCTAGGCCGGCACATATCTTTTTTGATATTAGAAATAGCTTCAGACACAACATTAATATATTTATATTTCTAAGAAATTCCATTCCACCAGAAAATCATGTACTCCACGTGAATTCCAATTTAGAATGTCCTCTGCTGTTATGCTTGCAGCGATCATATGTCATATCGGCGTGTTATTTTACCTTTTCGTAGCTTTGGTGGCCCTCTCTCTCTCTATTTTGGCCATTCGCCCAAAAGTTTTCTATTGGTCGCAGCTGGGGAATGTTGGGAAGGTTGGTGGTCTTCGCGACAATGTTTATCTCTAGCCGATCCATCCTCCAGTGATCTTTTGGCATAATGGGCTGATCCCAGATTCTGCATAAAGACCACATCACCTTCCCAACTCCGGCAAGTACTTCGTACTATATATCTCCCAGTTCACCATATGACTCGAAAGAAGAGCGGCTTGGACATTCCCTTCTCGTCTGTCAGAGAAGGACCTTCTTCAAGAACTTGATGTGGATGATATATTCGACGTCATCGCTTACCTGGGGAACGTAAAGTACCCGATCCCCTGCCATTCGTCGAATTTTAGCATCAAGTACGTCTCATCTTTCATTATGAGCACGAAAAAAGTTTTTCAATTCTTTCGCCGGAAAGAAGTTTTTCACCAGCCCCTCTAGCTACTTCTTCCGAGTGATTGTCTGCTGTTCAGATACGGCCGGTCTCGTCTGACGCTTCCGCATAAAAATGTCCATTTTGCCCAGATTCTTCTCCACCGTTTGACCGGTTGCTTCGATCTCCCGACTTAAGGAGCGGCAAAGAGATGATATTGTAAATGCCAGATCGACTATATCTAGCGAACACAAAGTGCCTCAGGATGTCCAACTCCTTCGCTGTGGGGTGGAGCTTGCAGTATGGAAAAATCATCAAGTTGCATGACAGTACTGCTGCTGCGAATCAACAGCCTTGAATCATTTTTGTTGTAGACTTAATAAACGTAAGATTTAAGGAAAATTTGTTCCCATAAATTATCTTTTATCGTCATCCGAAATTAGTCCATTTTTTGAATGCATACATTAAGATTAAAATCGATGAAAAATGAATTGGAATTTTCGAGCATTCCATTCGGTAATTTGAAGAAAAGTGTAGAATTTGAATCGTGCTTGCCAGGCGTAAATGCTCTGATCGAGCGAGTGATTATCGGGCGTAAACAAAATCTAAACCACCGAAAAATCACAACTGAGTGCCGATACTCAGAAAGAAATAATACTGATCAGTTTAGACTCGCTAAACTATGATTTATGTTTACATAACGTATATACATAACGTTTTGTTTTTTGTGTCCCGCGTTAGACCTCTGACCATCTGGTCACTTTATCGTAGAATGAAGACATCTCACGAGCCAATTGTTCCAGGCCGCTAACTACCTACAACGACTGCAGAAGCCGAACGTTGCTGCAACATACTCACAGCGTCTTGAAGCTGCGTTACCGGGGATAAACGAACTGGATGGTATCCCCCTCGATGAACGCTGGAACATCTCAAAAACAGCAATTAGCAGCACAGTAGAGACCGTTATCGGGTTTGAACAACGAGGATAACGGAACGAATGGTTTAACGACAAGTGCCGAGCGCTTCTGAACGAGAAGGATGCAGTACGTGCAATCATACTGCAACAAGCGACGTGATAATACGTGGAACGAAACAGACTAAAGCGAAGACAGCAAACACATCTCGTTCACGGATAAAAACCCCGCCTGGAATAGAAAGAGTGTGAGGGGATGGAGCTGCTCCATCGTTCTCGAGAATCGCGGAAGTTCTTCAAGAAACTAAACGCTTCGCACGAAGGCTTTGTGCCGTGGGCCGAAATGTGCGGGAACAAGAAAGGATGTGTCTTGTTTGTAATCAAAAGGTGGAGCGGGTGGGGTGAAGTTAGAGAGACCATCAATCAACTGAAGAAACACAAAGCAGCTGGTAAGGATGGCCTCGTAGCGGATCTCTTCAAAGGAGGTCCGGGAAAACTTGTAGAATGTATGCACCGGTTGATGGTCAGGATCTGGGACATAAAACAGCTACCGGAGGAGTGAAAGAACGAGGTGATCTGCTCCTTCTCTAAAAAACGTGACAAGCTGGATTGTGAAACTACCTGCAATCATGATCCTGAATGATGAATGATGTGTCTCAGATCCCCCGATAGTTGACTAGACTAGTTGAGGCAACGATGAACGGTGCGCGGTGCATTGTGCGGATTCAGTAAAAATGGTGTTCGCATCGATACCGATGGGGACAAGAAGGGGAGCCCAGGGATCGAGATTATTGAACCAGGTGGAGCAGGACGACGTGTAGTCCGAGGTTGGAGAATTACAGACATGGACCGGGTCAATTGACGAAACAATGTTGTTATCAAGATCTGATCTCGTCTGAGAATTAAATTATCGTAAATGAAAAAGAATATATAAAAAAATATTACGCACCTCAATGACCATGCATTTCATACGATTCGTGATAGAGATGGAAAATATGGAAGAAACTCTAAATTAAAACAAAAATACAATTCCATACAAAATATATATATATGAGTGAAGGCTGAGCACGAAAAATCCGAACACAATCAAAACGCATCTATTAAGGCACTGGGTGCGATATACTCCCCTTTACTCCGCGCGGCGAATGACGTGAGATAGAAAATTTCCTCTCTTTGTTGTGGAAGCCACCTTACTTTTCAGCTCCTATTTCACACCCGAGTCGATAACATATGAGGACACGACTTCAAATCTCACCTACGGACAATCTATAGTCACGCAATTCGCTTACAGGAATACCGTGACTTGAGTCATCTCATGTCAATCGCCGTGCGGAATCAAGGAGACTATGGTGTCTATTCTGTATTTCAATCGATTCGAAATATTTCGAACGACTTGGTAAATTCCATTCCCTGTTTCGTTCGAGGTGTTTTCAAATTCGAATACCTTTCGTTCGGACTGTTTTGTTTTCGAACATCTTTCATTCGAATCAAACCAAACGTCAAACCCACTTTGTTTATGAAGGAGTGAATAATTTCCGCAGCGGATGAGCGGTGAACTGCAAAAATGTAAGCTAATTTTTAATCATTTTTTTCTTTAAATTAATTTTAACGTTCAACAGGGAAAAAAACAAAAACAAAACAACCACTAAAAATCAGTTCGAGCGGATTGTGCTGCTTCTGGAGCAAGAGCCGGACATAGCAAAGGGTTTCTCCCGAGGAAATTCCGGACCCTTCTGGGATGATCTGGCGGCAGAAGTCAATAGTTTGGGACCGCCTATTCGCGATGGAAGTGGATGGAAAAAGGTATATACTAAAACGAATCCGAAACATATGTTTATAGTCTTATTTTTGCCCTGGTTTTCTGTGTAGGTTTGGGCGGACTATAAGTCCGGATTAAAGCGAAAACTCGCTCACAACAAACGGGAGCAGAGGGCGACAGGTGGAGGACCCAATAAAATTATCAATTTGTCCGAGCTGGAGGAGCAGGCAGTTCTACTAACTGGGTTACTTGCGACCGTGGAAGGAATCCCGGGTACCTCATCTCATGGAACACAGTTGGGTTCGCCTTCGGGTGAACCTCAAGCTGCAGACCAGGAAAATTTTATATATTATGGTACTTCCGACGAGTGTGACGGTATCAATAATACCATTCACTTCCAGCCCTCTCAGCCGAAAAAATCCAGACCTTCTACCACGAGGCTATTAGAGCTGCAAGTCGAGCAACAAAACAAATTTCACACCAATGTGAAATCCCTGTTAAAAAACACAAACAAGAATTTGAGTGATCTGGTTCATTATCAGCGCCAATCAGCTCGAGCGATTCTTTCCGTGGATGCCACACTCAAAGAACATCTGAGTGAACAAAAACGACATAACCACGAGATGGAGAAGATCGCGCTGGAGAAATCAATAGTCAAGCGACAAATCCTTGAAACGCAGATTGCGTATATTTCAGAACATTAGAATAATGTTTCAAAATATCAGTGATCTGATTTTTTATCTTTATATTGTAACTCAAGTATAAAAAAATGAAAAAAGTTCTAATCGTATTTTTATATCTTTCCATGGAAGAAAAATCTTACTTAATTTTTTCTTTGAAGTTTGTTTGGAATAGCATCAAAATTATATAAACTTTTTTAAAATTCACGAATTTCGCCTATAGTTTATGGAACTTCCTTAACCCCTTCACGTACAACATTGAACTTCACTCGTTGTTTCTCGATGTGAAATAATTACATAGCTTCAGGCATATGATGAGGATACCGACAACTGAAGATTATCAAATTTCCGTTATTTAAAAAAAAAATTGGATGAGCTAAAAATATAAAATATAATTTGAATATTATAATTAAAATAAAAACGAACGAGTTAGTACGTAGTAATAACTCCTTCGTTTTTATTTTAAACACAACATGTATTTGCTCATCATAGGGCACCCATGTTAGATACCCACACTCAGCAGAGTAGCGGAACGACTCGAAGTGCTCGTTTTGGGCCGTGCTGTTGGAAATTAAATCGTACAGCAAGGGGTTAAAACAACGCAAAAAGTATTAATAATGGTTATTTGAATACTTGGCCTGCTTACGAGAAATCGATAATGACATGTTCTCAAAGTGTTGGCAGGAATAAGAGTAAATAATTCTGCCGAAACCATAGTTAAGTAAGGAAGACACTTCCTTTTCCGGTGGTTGTTATTTATTTGAGCATTTGCAAACAAGTTAGATGAAATTTAACAGTCATAAATATTAATTTAAACAAAAGTTTATTATGTAAACAGCTGCATAACATATTATAACTACTGAGAACGACCAAATTCTAAGCATATATTGTGAAGTGCACAGCATACATTTATAATTTGAGCGCATTTAGTAGGATTGTAGTGAAGTTGTCTCGCGCCAAGGATGCATCTAAACCGATTTTTTAGTAAACCGATTGTCCGCTCGACGATAGCACGACCCAAGGCATGCCTGCGATTAAAATCGCTCTCCAAACTCCCTTCCTCCGCTGCTCTGAATGGCGTTACTAACCAAGGTTCCGATGGATAACCAGCATCACCTGAAAATATTTTATCACACAGTACATACAAGTATACTAAAATATTGTAGTTGAACATTACCTAGAATCTTAGTATTAACTTCACCATTTTGGTGAAGCTGCTCAAAGTGAGTTCTTGCAGGGCTTACACGCCATATATGAGAGTCATGATTAGATCCCTGGAAGGTAGGATCAACGAAACGAATCCTTTGCTGATCGTCACAAACCTATGTTGATAAAAAAGAGTATTTGTTCATTGATTTGTTAATTCAAATACTAATAATACTTACAATCAGAACGTTGAGACTATAAAATCCCTTCCGATTAAAAAACAAATTTCGATTCAGCTTAGGTGGAATAATTTTTACGTGGGTTCCATCCAAACACATAATAACACCCGGAATTGATGTTTTCTGATAGAAGTGTAGTTTAGCACGCCGCTGTTCGTCTTCCGTCATATTTAGGGAAATCCATTTCTTACACAGTGTCCGCTCCAGAATGTTAAGCATTTCAGTCAGCACCTTGGAAAATGTGGGCTGTGCTATGGCAATGTGATAATCTTGCCCTGCTCCATGTTGATAATTTCCTTCAGCAAAGAATCGCAAACATGCTGCGAGTTTCACCTCCGTGGATAGACCACCTTTCCTTGTGGTAAGGCAGTTCTCAATTTCCTCTAAAACGTACCGAAAAGCTTCCTTACTTAGACGAAAACTTTTGATGAATCTGAATAAGGGCAAAATTAATCAATAAGAGAAACAAACATGGGATTTTTGAGACGGATACTTACGCTTCATCAGAAAGTTTCATGAAGTCGGTTGATTTTCGGTGGTTTCGCCGATGGTAGCAAGGCATTCCAATTTCTTCTTGCTCCGCCAAAATCGGTAACAAAACGGAATCCATTGAACGAGAAAATTTTCTCATAAATTTCTCTTAGGATCAAAAATTAACTGAAATTCAACTCGCACTCGCCGCTATTTAATACGGTGTTTCTTTTTGTTTATCGGTTTTTGACAGATCGATGCATATTCGAAATTTTCTAACACTTTCGTTCGAAACGAGCAAAACGATTGGAATAGGGAATGGTAAATTCGAAAACGATCGAAATATCACTTTCGAACGAAATAGAAATCCGTCGGAATACAGAATAGGCACCTATGCTCTAGGGATTATTGAAACACTGCCCATCTACCATTATTTTATTTTTCAAACAGTCTCAGCTCAATAGAGGCAATCCGCTCAATGAAGGTTGATAAACGCTCATCTTATTCCCTAACAAGAATAAGACAACTATTGAAAATACTCAAATACTCGAAAAATTATTCAAGATTACCTTAGCATGGGTTCCCTTCCATTGCTCTATTCCGGGAAATGAGAAAGCGGACTCGTTAGCTAAGGTGGGCGCATCGGAAGGCATACTTTTTTGCTTAGGCGGCGGTGGTACTGGATGCAGAAAAGTGATCGTACGAATTGTATGCAATAGTGAAAGTAAACAACCACATTGAGTTGTATTGGTGTGGTTACATTGCTTCCCCTTTGCTTCGTTCGAATTCGCCAGCTTCTATCGAACAAAATTGTTTCTATTCGTATAATCAAATTTTCGTGCGTACTCCGAGCCAATGTCAGCTTACCCTTATAATGATTTTTTTCACATTCCTCGTCAGCACATACTCGTAAGTTGGCAGCGCATGTCGAGTGAAGATGAGTTCGGTCGTTGGTTACACACAATTATCCTTAAGGTCTCGACGAGTGCATGGTAGGGATTGAATGTAGGTCGTTATTTCATTCGCGTGATATCTCGGCTTATGTCCAATCCCTACATCCTAAACGCGCATCTTTATTGCATTGGGCTCGTAGCAAACAATCTTTGTGATTGTGGCGATAGCTTCCACGACATCGAGCATGTTGTCTCATATTGTGTCCGGTACTATGCTGCCCGCTCTCAGCTCTCCAGAGCCATGAGGGCACAGGGCAGACAACCGGATATCCCCGTCCGGAATATCTTAGGTAACCGTGATCCTGATCTTCGGCTCCATCTATACCTGTTCCCCAGAAACGCCAATGTCAACGTTTAATGATGTTTCCTCCGTTGTATCCCTGTATCATATCCCTCTTATCTGATACATAAACTTTTACTCAGTCGCGGCAATACATACACATACTCTTTACAGATACACGTGCCGAAGGTTGTGCAGGCCACTGATCATTCAACAAGAACCAAGAGTGTACCGCTCATGACAACTCTACACGAGCTGAGGATTGGATTCCTCGAGTCGAGAAAGACGCACCACGCTAGATATGGGGTACATACTAGGGGGGCGTCGCTGATTAATGGTCAGCTGCATCCCATTAGGAAGTATCCCGTGTCGGCCATAAGTGTATAGCATTGGAGACTGCAGCATCTCAAATAAGAAAATACAATGTAATACCAACCGCGAGTAATCGGTAACATATTAAGGTGCCTGGTGGAATCCGCTTTGTCAGTACATACGAGACGGGGGTATTTTTGTTCCCACCGAAATGTGTTTCCCTAAGATGGATTCCAAAACAATGATGCCTGGGGGAATCCGCTTTGCAAATATATATAAGCTGGGAGTTCTTTTGTACTCGCTTTGTGCAGACAGGAAAATGTTTCCCTAAAACGTACTTCTAAGCTGAGAAGCTTGGGAAAATCGTCATTTCAGATACTAGAGGTGAACGAACTTTCGCGGTTCGAGAACTACGTAAACATGAGAGATGCAATAATTTCAGAGGGAAATGTAAAATACAATGATCGTTTGACAATTCATATATTTTGATAGTCCTAGGCATCATATCAAACGTAAAAGGACGGTCATGAAATTCACTTGTAACGAAGAACATAGTCTATTACAATGCAAATTGATCTTGCATGGCAACTGTTCAAGCCTTTTGCTTACAATGCAAATATGTTAAATTTAATTGAATTCGGAAATTGTTTCATTCAATCGATAATTTAATCAATACAATACAACTGCTTACTAAGACAACGGTAGCCCCACGTCAAACTTGCGGTTACACCAAAGATAGAACCCACCTATTTTTTCCTTAAAAAAACAGTTACTAACTACTATTAATAAAGACCTATATGTTCTAATAATATTTAAGAAACTATTTGGGGATGTTCGGATGACGTTTTGAGCGGGCGGGACAGTCCATAAAGTTCGAGATGTGTCTACCAGATCAGTTGCGCCCGACGGAGTGTTAAAAGTTCATTGTCCAGAAAGCAAACTGCAGTTGTGGTCTGAAAACCGAAACCTTCGTTGCTATTGGGACCATATTTATTAGAAGGAGTGTCTACGGAAGAGACTATTTCTTTTTCTGGCACAGCATGGGGAGGATAGTCTGTTCAGGCCGGACTTGGCAAGCTGAAACTTCTCAAATTCCATCAAAAAATGGAACAGGGAAAATGGTGTTGCAGTAGTTCCCAAAGGAATGAATCCGCCCAATACTCCGCAGTTGAGAAATACAGTTCAGTTTTTGCGTTACTTTCGAGAAGAAACTATCTGCTTAGATCGATGCTCTTCATTGACTTTCTCTCTCGATAACCACGGCCTTGCAGACAAATGTTGCAACAGTTTTGCCACATGGTTAGATAAATGAGGTTCTCTTCTACACTCTTGATCGCCGAAAGAGAATTTTGATAAAGAGAATCGATCAATGCAGGTTGGTAATTTTCAAAAGTCATGCGAGAATTGTGAAGTACACACTGAAGAAAAATGGAAATTATTTAGGAAATTCCTTTTTATTTAAGACAATCTTTTGTATTGTGGTACATAACCACTGATAGAAAAGATAATAACAAAATAGTATAGAGGCGAATGAACTGAAAAGTTTAAAGCCTCTTTAATCCAACATCATCATCATAATAACAAAGGTGATAACTACGGAGTAATTTATCATTATTGTGTAGAGTACACGAATGTTCGGATTTAATGGTGGCATATAAACAGTGCATGCTATGATTTCGAAACATTAAATTTATTGTTCTGTTGTTGCAGCTGCAGTGGCAGCTTGGTAAAACAAAGTTCCATTGAATGGTAAATTGATTGGTATACCTATAATTCTGTGTAATAATATTACAAAAAATAAACTTAACATTGTTATTTGGCGGTGAAGCATTAATCGCAAAAGATAACCGATAATACATATTTTAGTTTTTGTTAAATTGACCTTATTTCATTATGGCAGTAATACTCCAATGTTGTGTCTAAACATAATTGAATAATAATAATCTAGTTAACATCGATACAATACAAGGGGTCTGCTTTTTTAGGTGATACTCTGGTGTATTTGGTGCTACCGATTCATAATCGTAGGCTACCTTCTGCACAACAAATGTGAGCAATGTCAGCAGATCATATCTCTGTCCATTCTCATTTAATTCATTGCAAAGTTCTCTTACAAACCAAGATCCATTCTTGGTATTGCGGAATGACATAAAGCCAGGAATAGTGGCAAACGCAAACAGGAAATCTGCGTGTGTGGGTATGCTATAGCGAGCCACACCGTCCTTTTCGATTTTAACCCCAGAGTCTAGTTCATTACCACGACAAGCTTGTATAATGAAAATCTTTGGTTTGCTTATCAACGATGGACAGCGATCTCCAGTAAACTGTGTCCAGACGCTCGATATTTGATAGGGACAGTC
The DNA here is from genome assembly GCF_029784135.1 of Toxorhynchites rutilus septentrionalis. Classification (NCBI taxonomy): domain Eukaryota; kingdom Metazoa; phylum Arthropoda; class Insecta; order Diptera; family Culicidae; genus Toxorhynchites; species Toxorhynchites rutilus. Next base: position 185,524,461 of record NC_073746.1, read on the forward strand.
GTGTGCGTATATAATTTCACCTTCATCGCCATGTGTTAGAATAGCCACTAACAGGCAGTCGCTGTTGGTATGGTCCATCGAAGAAACTAGAAATAAAAAAAATCTTATTTGCTGATATCGATAACCGAAACACGAAACAATGAAACTTACTTTTCTCCGTAATGTGAAGAATTTCTTTCAATCGTTTATCTCGGTACAGATCCACATCAAAACCCAATCTTTCCAGCGATTCTGTTAACATTTTACAATCAACTTCGCCTCCCTCTCGGACTGCAAGTTTCACGTTTGGTACCGCAAACACTGCATGCGTAAATATTATTGCTTTTCCACGGTTCTTATGATTCATAGGATAATACGATGAGTAGCGGTCAATGGTATAAGCTGGCGGCAGAGTTGGTCGATTTTGCGAAGAATTAATTTCCTTTCGGCTAAACATGATCTTTTTCATATTCAAGACGGTCGTATTCCAGAGAGATAATAAGATATCGAAATATGCTTCTCTTCAATTTAGTATTCGAACAAAGAACATGAACATTTACACACAGTTGTACAGGTGATGGTTTCCGACGTGAGTTCAACGACACGAGCTGTAACCTTAATGCATGCGTATAACAAAGTTCTATATGATATTAGAAAATGGAAATAGATGAATCCAATTTCGAATAACAAACTGTTCAAATGGTATAATTTACCTTCCACTGTAATTTAAAATTTTAATTTTGATAGTCAAATTAAAAAACACTCCTCCGCTACGACCAGCGTAAACTCAGTCTTGAATGAATTTGTTTTTGAATGACTTCATCGCCGTGACAATTCGGCGAAGCCTAATTCATAAAACACCACAAAATATTGTTTATTTTGCCGCGCAGTGTCAGTCAGTCAGCCTGACAATGAAGTAGAAGGTGAACTATTTTACACAAAGTTGTGTGAAAGTTTTGTTGCCATATTACAACATTATATTATTACATAGATACAACAATCACGAAATGTGCAATAAACAAGTAAACAAGTTCTATGGCGACAGCTTTTCTTAAAATTTGTTTTAAATGCCATTATTGCCATTATCCGCATTTAATGATTTCATCGTATGTCCCGCGACTTTATTTTTGTCTCATCTAGGATTGGGCGATCTCGGATCAATTCTTAGAAGATAGATCTGTTCCATTCCGATTTCCGATTTTTTGGATCGATCTTTTGTGCTCGAGAAAATTGAGAAAATCGATTTTTTTGCTTTCGATTTTTTCGATTTTTTTTTGTAGATTTGTTTTTCAGTACACATCGATTTTTGATTTCACCGAAGGCCACATTTTTTTAAACATAATTTCAACATTTGAATTGCTTTTTCTACGATTTACTTCTGTACAAATGCTGATAGAGACAGAACTAGCGGCAGCTACTGAGGGGATGAATTGCAACCGGTTGCGCATAGGATCACTGAACCTGATGTTGACATCAATTACAGGCGAAAGGTTGTTTTCTAGATCTGGCGCCAAAATCAAGGATCGGCTCCGACTAAATGACAGATATATGGCACGATTGGCTTTTATGGGATCGTTGTTAGCTGAGTTCTGGGCGTTTGATGAAATTCTAATAATACTGTTTCAATTGATTTTTCAAACAAAACGATTACCTGATGGCACAAGATGAATGCCCTGTGGGCCACATGCTGAGAAACAAAACAAAATGCTTTTGATATTTGAATAGAAATATGAAATTTGTATTCCTTGTTCAAAGAAACGACAGCGTTCATATAGAATAAGCAGATAAATCAAAAAAAGCTTTTAATTTTTCAAAAATCGATTCGACAAAGATCGATTCTTTGGTACCGATTTAATCAGTGGATCGATCCCCACGCCGTTTGGAAAATCGATTCGATAAGATCGATTTTTTTATGAAGATCGCAAAATCCTAGTCTCATCAATGTTCTTGATTGATGAAGGAAGGCATATGATAACAGCTAACTGCTACTTGCCTAATTATATCCTAGCTTTTAGTACATTTTCCATATAATTATAATGTTTAATCACAAAGAAACTGTTGAACTTAAAAAAATTTTTTACTTACTTTATTTTAAATGAAATTCTTTTCACTGTTCAGAAATCTGTTAGTTTAACTCTTTTGCCCTGAAAAGGGCCGTTTATTATATGTAATCATAACCTTCAAACGGTTTATAACTAAATAAGCTTCTGGTAGGAAGTTCAACTGTCTAACTGAAAATGATTGATGAATATCAGTGTGACACATAACAGGGTGGAATGGTAGATGAAGTATATGTAGATCGGTAAACAAAAAAATTTGTATCGTCATTGATTACATTGAATATTGGGTAAGAAACAAGAAACAAGTTCAAAATACTTACGATTTCGTGTTATTTTGAGGTAAAATACACAAGAAATCATGAAGTTGCTTTATTTTTAAGGGATAGCTATGGTATTGTGATTTCTTTCCATTTTATTATTCTTATTATTAGTCTTATTCTAAGGCATCGGGTGCAGTAGCTTTTTCGATGAAATAATGTTCGTTTGCAGACTACCACAATCAAGTCGTATTGGTTCTACTGTTCAATCTATCATAGATGAAAATGAGTCATTGAGAATTATGAATATGAGTAATGAAGATTATGAATATTTCATTTTGTTTCATTTTTGTGATGCGATGCATGATAATCGTTGTCATCCTCCTACAATTGCAATTGCTCATGTTGCCGATACTCGCTTAAGATGTTGGTAACCCCGTCTAATACATCTTGCATATGATTACTTCAACATGTTTGCATTCGAAAAAGGTCTTGCTAATTTGTTTGATAGAACGAATTATTGCACACATTTTTGTGTTGCATACAACATCCATGGGAACAAAGTTGAAAGAAAGAATGCATAATACATGATTTACCTTCGCATCCACTCGCAAAACATATCTCTTTTATTTGTTAAATTGCTCATTTGTTTTGCTATCTCCACTATTGACGTATCAGCCAAAAAAATGCTGGATAAATTTGCCGTCTAATGGTATGTATTATGACATATATCGTGAAAACGATTTTGCGTAATATGCATTTGAAATCTCTTAATAAACGTTACATTTTTCATAGAGTGAACCCCCTATATAGAAATCAAAGACGTAGTCCTACGTCAAAAAGTAGTTACGCCATTAATGGGCGACACCATTGTTTACCCACCGTGAACTCAAACATCGATTTATGTATACATATATATATATATATATATATATATAGAGAGAGAGAGAGAGAGAGAGAGAGAGAGAAACGAATTCAGTCTGAGGGGGAAGTCACTTCAATATGCCGTGAAGTTCATTTGACGGTGATGAATGGAATAAGCACGGAGCGTCGTAGAGGAGATAGCGACGAAAACGCCCGAATGACTGTTGATTCATGTTGACAGAGAACTGCTGGAATAGCAAAAACTCCTTCTCCATTGAATGCGGAGATCAATGGCTTCATAGTCTCCTGACTATCCTCAGTTGAATATGACTTTGCCGAGTCCTGAATAGGATTGTCCATTTCTTCCATCGAGCGAAAACCTCATCATTCACACGTTCATCCCACTGGACTTTACTACGCCACACGTCTTGCAACGAAATTCTGCCGTGAACTAAAAGCCTAAGAACTAGGAGCCTAAGCGGATCGAACAGACTCATCAGACATTTCCAAATTTTTCGTTTTTCGGATTCACTTCAGTATTGATAATTGATGCTACCTAATTTCCGAACGTCGTACAAACACTCGGCACATCTTCAACACAATGCTAACGCATGTCCACCACATGTTCTGTGATAATGTTGTCATGAAACTTCAAAGCTTTCACGTTCTCCTCAGATTTCTCGCCCAGATGATTCAACACAATTCGACTAGTCGATCTCCAATAACGGATCGCAAAACCGCCTTTGTAGTGAACTATCTTTACGTCACGTGCAGAGCCATTGCTTCCTCTACAGTTTCAAAGCTTTCGAGATAATCGTCTACGAAGTGGCAGCTCAAAATGCTTTCCACGGCTATTGGATATTTGGATAAGTTTTACAAGTTTTTAATCTGTACAAAATGCGATGAACATGGCGAACAAGTCGCACCAAATATAATCACATCCAAGAGTAAAACTGTAGATAACACTTGTGGATTGTTCCACCAAAAGAAATGTTAGGAATGGCGGTCGGTCCCAATTGGTGACCGGAATAAATCGCCACAGTAAACAACTGCAACAGAAACAACCGCTTAGAAAAAGTGTAGTAGGCTAGAAATATTTGGCGCGGGAAAAACATCATGTGCCTCACATTTCTATTATAAATTTATTCTCTTGTTCTCGTTTTTCGAAATTTATTCTGAGGACAATGTAATGGGGACGAAGTCCCCATTTGGCGAGGATAAGGAATCGAGGCGGCCCATGCCGCCAAGATGACGCAATCCGAGTCCACCGCCGACCCGCCGTCGGAAGCGGCGGTGTCTCGCACGCAAACCTGGGATCCACTGATTGCCCGGTTAGTTTGAAACATAGGATACGATCCTTTAGCAATGTCCGACCGAGCTCTAGCGAGCGTCGGACGGTATACGTCTGCCCGGGGCGTTACGTTTGCCTGGGGCGATACGTTTGCCCGGTTAATTCTTGTTTTGAAATACAATACCGCGCCACAATATTTATAGCCTACTACACATTTTATAAGCGGTGGTTTCTGTTGCAGTCGTTTTCTGTGGCGATTTATTCCGGGAACCGTCCCAATTATAGGTAACTGGTGAAAGTTTTCCTTAATGTAACCTGAAACTGTTATCGGGTAGCATCGCCCAGGAGCTAAAGATCGACCATAGAACAGTTTTAAACCATTTGCGCAAAACCTGATTCAAGAAGAAGGTCGATGTTTGGGTGCCACACCAATTAACACCAAAAAACATGATCGATCGAATTCCCATCTTCGAAGCCTTGGCCGAACGGAATGACATCGACCAGTTTCTTAAACGGAAAAATTGAGAAATTGGTCATATACGACAATATTGTGCGATCGTGGTCAAAGCGTGGTGAAGTAGCTTAAACGGTGGCCAAACCAGAACTAACGGCCAGGACACTATGACCAAACACTAAATTCAGATTTCTACTGTCAACAACCGGATCGTTTGAAATTAGCGAATGACCAGAAACGTCTAGAATTGGCCAACAGAAGAGATATTGTTACCCATCAGGACAACGCTAGCCCACACACGTCTGTAATGACTCGTCGACCCATGTTTGTTTAGGAGACGTAAGCGACAAAATGAACAAAATCGACTTTTCGCGGTTTGGCATTCTACGCATTCATTTGGCATTCGACATGCAAACAAACATTTTTTTGTTCGAAAACATTTCAGCAATTTTGAAAAAAAAAACGTTTCCGAAAAATCACTGTTTGTCCGCATAACAGACGTAGTTCCATACAGCTTCCATACATCGTTCGAAAATCAACAATTATCAATATTATGTGCTATGAGCTAAATCTACATTTGAATCACATTCTTTGTAGAGTCCAAACATGCCTGTCACGATAGTGTCTTAGTGATTCCTAACTGATGAATATAAGAAACCATTGAAACACTGCCCATATAATTACTATTTTCTGTACACTGCACTGCGATGAATAAAGAGAAGCAATTGTGTTTTTTAAGGTTATAATTACCTAAATTTCTGCATTTGAATCTTCAATTAGATAATGAAACAATCAGATCAGTAGTAAAATTAAAATAATATTGGTTCTTAGTATTCAACTCTCCGGATTCGATATCGAATTATTCCACATACTCATCATTTACTCATACCGTTGGTGTAAGTCACTCAACCATCTTTATGCGATTGATCGTGATATTGGTAAATCATGTTGCTAAAATTACCAACATTGCAGATTGCCTTTACAAATTCAATTAATTGATAAAACACGAACTTGCTGTTCTTCTCATATCCCAGAGTATTCAGGAAGAAGGTACTATTCTAAACTCGCAACAAATGAAGAGCATCCTTTGCAGACATTTCACTAAATTTCTTCCAAATCTATTTAATTTTGTCCGATAACAACTGAAACTACCGACGGATTCGTTTTGACAACCTGGTGATTACGGCTAGCTATGCGAACAAGTTTTCTTTTTTTTTTTATCCAAAATATATATTTTTATTAAGGCTCATATGGCGTCAACCTGACGGGGCCGGGAGTTCAATATTTCGACAATGTTTGCCTTATAACTATGTTAGTAATATGTAACCGATTACTCGCGGTTGGCTCGAGGTTAGTATTACAAGTGTTTTCGTAATTGTGATGTTGCTGTCTCCAATGCTCTGTACCTGTGCACGACACGGGATACTTCCTTTTGGGATGCAGCTGACCATTAATCAGCAACGCCCCCTAGTCTGTAATCCATATCTAGCGTGGTGCGTCTTCTCGACTCGAGGAATCCAGGATAGAATGGTCACTAGCCGGCGCAAACATCAGCTTGTGTAGAGTTGTCATGAGCGGTACAACCTTTGGCTCTTGTTGAATGATCAGTGGACTGCACAACCTTTGGCCCGTGTATCTGTAAAGAGTGTGTGTATGTATTGCCGCGACTAAGTAAAAGTTTATATATCGGATAGGAGGGATATGAAACAGGGACACAACGAAGGAAACATCATTAAACGTTGACATCGGCGTTTCTGAGGAACAGGTATAGATGAAGCAGAAGATCAGGATCACGGCTACCTAAGATATCCCGGACGGGGATATCCGATTGTCTGCCTTTTGCTCTCAGTGCTCTAGAGAGCTGGGAGCGAGCAGCATGGAACCGGATACACGACCAGACAATATGCTCGATGTCGTGGTAGCCATCGCCACAATCACAAAGATTGTTTGCTGCGAGCTCAATGCGATAGAGATGCGCGTTTAGGTTGTAGTGATTGGACATAAGCCGAGATATCACGCGAATGAAATCACGACCGACATTCAATCCCTTAAACCAAGCACTCGTCGAAACCTTAGGGATAATCGTGTGTAACCAACGACCGAACTCATCTTCACTCCACATGCGCTGCCAACTAACGAGTGTGTCCTGACGAGGAATGTGAAAAAATTCGTTATAAGCAATTTGCCTTTTAAAAAGTGTGCCTTCTGAAGCGCCCACCTTAGCTAGCGAGTCCGCTTTCTCATTCCCCGGAATCGAGCAATGAGAGGGAACCCATGCTAAGGTAATCTTGAATAATTTTTCGACCAAAACACTCAATAGATGTCTTATTCTTGTTAGGAAATAAGATGAGCGTTTATCAACTTTCATTGAGCGGATTGCCTCTATTGAGCTGAGACTGTCTGAAAAAATAAAATAATGGTCGATGGGCAATGTTTCAATGATCCCTAAAGCGTAGTATATCGCACCCAGTTCAGCGACATACACGGAACAAGGATCTTTGAGTTTGAAAGAGGCACTGGAATTTTCATTGAAGATGCCGAAGCCAGTGGACCCGTTTATGAATGAACCGTCAGTAAAGAACATTTTATCAGATCTAACTTTCCCATATTCTGCCGAAAATATCGGCGGAATATAATCGGAGCGTAGATGATCTGGGATTCCATGGATTTTTTGTCGCATGGACAGATAAAAAATGACAGAGGAATTGCAAAAGTATGGGAAGCAAACTTGGTTGGAGATGCCTGGTGAAGGGTGCACGTCGTGGGTAAGGTACTCATGATATAAAGACATAAAACTTGACTGAGGAGTCAGTTGGAGTAGATTTTCGAAATTATCAATCACCAATGGATTCATGATCTTGCAACGGATGAAAAATCTGTAGGATAATTCTGTGAACCGAAGAGTAAGCGGGGGTACTCCTGCCAAAACTTCGAGACTCATCGTATGTGTCGAATGCAAACACCCCATGGCTATACGCAAGCAACGATATTGTATTCTCTCCAGCTTGAGAATATGAATCCTGGCAGCTGATCGGAAGCAAAAACTGCCATATTCCAACACTGATAATATCGTTGTTTTGTACAACTGAATGAGGTCTCCTGGATGGGCACCCCACCATGTTCCGGTAATTGTTTGGAGAAAATTGATTCTTTGCTGGCATTTCTGTTTCAAATACGCAATGTGTATTCCCCAGGTACATTTAGAGACAAAATATATTCCAAGGTATTTGAAAAAAATCGAGTGCCTGATCGCTTTACCGGATAGGTGAAGCTGGAATTGGACGGGTTCGTGCTTCCTAGAAAAAACGACCATTTCGGTTTTCTCCGTAGAGAATTCAATACCCAGCTTTAGAGCCCACGTGAACAGGTTGTTCAGGGTATCTTGCAAGGATTTTTGCAGAATGGCGGGATTAGTACCCGTGATGGTAATAACTCCATCGTCTGCAAGTTGTCTCAGCGTGCAGTTTCTAGTTAGACAATCATCCATATCATTGACGTAAAAACTATACAAGAGGGGGCTTAGGCAGGAGCCTTGTGGTAGGCCCATAAAACTGTATCGAGAAGATTTCAAGCTGCCATGATTGAAAAACATGTGCTTTTCTGAGAGTAAATTGTACAGGAAATGATTCAGAATTGGCGAAAGTCCACGATTATGAAGTTTCTCTGAGAGAATTTCCATGGAAACTGAATCAAATGCCCCTTTGATATCGAGAAAAACGGAAGCCATTTGTTCTTTACGAGCAAATGCGATTTGGATTTCAGAAGATAGCAGCGCGAGACAATCGTTCGTCCCTTTACCTCGGCGGAAGCCAAACTGCGTATTTGACAGCAAATTGTTCGCTTCAACCCACTTGTCCAAACGAAGTAGAATCATTTTCTCTAACAATTTACGAATACAGGATAACATTGCAATCGGCCTATACGAGTTGTGATCGCAAGCCGGCTTGTTGGTTTTCCGTATGTCTATCACTCTCACTTGTCTCCAGTCATGCGGGACAATATTCAGCTCCAGAAACTTGTTGAACAAGTTCAGCAAACGCTGTTTCGCCAAGTCGGGAAGATTCTTCAACAAGTTGAATTTAATCTTGTCCGACCCCAGAGCTGAATTGTTACATGAGAGGAGGGCAATTGAGAATTCTACCATCGAAAAATTCTCATAATCGCATTGGAGCGGAATGTCGCGTACGACGTTTTGTGCAGGAACGGAATCGGGACAAACCTTTCTTGCAAATTTGAAAATCCAACAGTCAGAGTATTCTTCACTTTCATTTGTATGGTTCCAGCCACGCATTCTCCTAGCCGTATTCCAAAGAGTGCTCATTGCTGTCTCCCTTGACAAACCATTGACGAACTTCCGCCAATATCCACGCTTTTTTGCTTTAATCAGACCTTTTAGTTTGGCCTCTAGAGCTTGGTACTTTCGAAACCATTCCACTAATCCAGTTTTCCTGAATTTTTTGAAAGCGGATGATTTTTCAAGGTAGACCTTTGAACACTCCTTGTCCCACCAAAGTGATGGAGGACGACGTCTAAAAGTGGTAGCAGGAACACGTTTTTTTTGAGCTTGAAGTGCGCTTTCGTAAATCAAACTCGATATAAAGTTATACTCTTCGAGTGGAGGAAGTTCATGCATTGAAACAATTGCTTCAGATATTATTTCTGCAAATTTTCTCCAGTCAATATTTTTCGTGAGGTCATACGCAATATCGACTGACTCACGAGAACCTGATTCATTGGCGATCGATAAAATTATTGACAGGTGATCACTACCGTGGGGATCTTGGATTACCTTCCACATGCAATCCAGGGATAACGAAGAAGAGCAAAGTGATATGTCTAGCATACTTGCCCGTGCAGGAGGGTTGGCTATCCTAGTTGCTTCCCCAGTATTTAAAACTGTCATGTTGAAGTTGTCGCACAGATCATAAATCAACGTGGCACGGCTGTCATCGTAGTGTGACCCCCATGCTGTTTCATGGGAGTTGAGGTCACTTAAGATTAGCCGCGGCTCCGGCAATGCCTCGATGATATCAAAAAACTGATGGCGGCCGACCATGGTTCTTGGAGGAATATATATCGAGGCAATGCAGAAGTCTTTGCCATTGATTTGTGTCTGGCAAGCGACAACTTCAATGCCTGTCATCGATGGGAGAGTGCCTCTATAGAAGGAGTGACATTTTTTGATCCCCGAATAATGTTGAAATCATGGAAATTCAGCTCGTCGGCTGAAGAAAGCCATGTTTCACAGAGGGAAAATACATCACAGTTAGAACTATGAACTAAAAATTTAAATTAATCTATGGGATGATGCAATTCCACTGTATTACAGTGGTCAAATCCTTGACCTCTTGCACTGAATCAGGCATCGAGAGAAATGAACGCTGCTAAAAAACCACATTTTTCTTTCAAAAATGTTCTCACAATCGGAAGCAAACATAATACTATGCTTTTAAGAGGGTCATTTATATTTAAAGCATTTAAAATATTGTCCACCAGGTCAGAAAGCGCAAGCAAACCAGATTGTGGCTGTTGCCTCGACCGCGAAAATGGAACCGACGGGGTGGGTGCTGCTCCGGGAAGTGCTGAGGACCCCTGGTGCGTAGAAGAACCGCTTAAACCAGGAGGTACTTGCTTCGGTCTATTCTCAGCACGTTCAATTCGAGTTTTCATTCCAACTTGGGATGTTTCGTTCGTCTTTCTGGGGAGTGATGGAAAAGAAGTAATTTTTTTTTCCTGACGGCACCCTGCGATGTACCGGAACTTCCTGCATTGGGAGCAGGCTCGTCGTTCTGCAGAATGGAGTAGGGATTGTCCTAATTCGTTGGTACGGAACTCTTAAGCATTTCTGCATAAGTCCGCTTGGAACGTTCCTTTAAGGAACGCTTGATTTTCTCCCCTCGTTGTTTGTACAACCGGCATTGGATAAGATCGAGAGGAGTCCCGCCGCAATGAAGACACTTGTGCTCTTTCGCGCAAGGATTCTCATCATGGCTGTCTCCACAATCTGCGCAACGTTTTTTATTGCAACAATAGGCGGCCGTGTGACCGAGTTGCATACATTTGTTGCATTTCATTACAAGGGGTACAAACAACCGAACAGGTTAACGAAGTGCACCTATTGCAACGTAGTTTGGAAGGGCGGAACCCTCAAAAGTCACACGAAAAGAGTTTGTCCGATTGAGAACCCTTTTGTCATTTTTGTCATTTTGTGACACAGATTTCAGTCGATCGCATGCAAGAATCTTCACAGTTTTTAGTGAAGAGTTCGATAACCATCGATAATCTCTTTTCGAGTCAAACCCTTTTCCGTTATTACGCCGTCTATTTCGACGTTGCAACAGGGCACGTATACGCGATACTCAATCGCAAAAAGGTCGCAGCGCGTGATTTCGTTCTTGGGTCCTTGGGTCCTGATTGAGACGACAACTCGTAGTTTGTCTGGCCCCATCCGTGTAATCTCGGTAACTGCAGAAAACTTCTGAGTAAGTTCCTTCGAGATACGAATGACATTGAGAGGTTTAGATTTTCGTCTAAAGTATACAATGAATGGGCCTTTGGAGCCTTCATGGTATTCTTTTGGACGAAAATTCTGTTTTTCGTCAATGTCCTCATCTTCGGAACTTCCAACTTCATATACAGAAGTTTCTTCTTAACCTCAGCTTCATCTTCCTGCTCTTCAGTAGGAGGATCGGTATCGGAAATATTCAATGGCGTTGATGGGGGATCCTTCCCGCCCTCAGCCATATAAAAAAATCGGTCAACTGTTCGATATGAACAGAATATAATGATTCAAAATAAATAAATGAGTGAAAAAAAAATATTTTTTTTATAAGGTTATGATTTATTTTATGTCAAATAAAATGCTAAAATGAAAAAAAGTTCCAATAAAAGTTCAACGGTATATAAGAAATAATGATCACCCCTAATGCCAACGTTTGCCGATTTGGTTAACACAAAGTTGAACAATGGTGTAAATCGTGCACAGAAGGTAGAAGGAATGATAGGGAAACAAAAGAAAAATAAATTTCTACTTGCCGCGGCTGTGTGGCGTGTGTGATGAATGTGTCTGATTTGGATCCTCAGCGCGCACCACTTTAAATTTCGCTACACTCGCAAGCGCAACCGATGAAAAAGCACACTATTATTCGATGTGAAAAAACACCTTTGTTGGATCGATTAATAACTTGTCCGATCTACTTGCGAGTTGTCGAACCAATGATTTTTTTGACGTAGGACTACGTCTAACCGGAAGATATAGGGGGTGAAATGGAAATCTAGACACTGAACAAGTAGGAAAAAATGCAAGATTTGGAACGCTTATAACTCGAGCATTTCTCAATAGATCGCAAAGGTTTTTGCATCAATTGATAGGAAATATATCTACGCATCTATCATAGCGAATAACATTTCATTTTTCATGAGATAAATAATTGAATAATTGTGAAATATCAAGCATTGTCAAAATGCCCTATGTGCCCATTTTAGATTGGTCCATTTTGTGCTCCTCAAATCGTACCGACCAAAACGGACAACCAGAGCAGCAGCGAAATAGAATGAAGCACGATTGGAAAGGAAAAAGAAAAAAATTAACGAAACATTGGTCGCAGTCTCACACATGCGTAATTCTCGAGCCAGCCAGTCAGCTTAAAAATCCCCGCTCCGCTGCCGTAACGTTCATTCTTTGTGTGGACACAGACTGGACAACATCGTTGCTGGACGAGCTGGACGGCGAGGGATCGAGTGCCTTTCTCAAGGCAAGAGGGTGGAGGTGGTAGCGCTGGAGTAAAAGTAGAGTAGAGTTTTCAAAGGGCCTTTCTCAAGGCTAGAGACGGATGAACTGCAAAAGTTTAAAGTCTCTATAATACAAGACCTTCCTTCCTTCCGTAACGATCATTCTCATTCAAACCGTACACCATATCGGTTCGCATCACAACACATCAACAAACCAACCCAAGCAGCCATGTCTGGACATGGTAAAGGAGGAAAAGTGAAGGGAAAGGCAAAATCCCGCTCGAACCGTGTTGATCTGGAGTTCCCCGCAAGGGTGTAGCTAGGCCGAGCGCGTTAGTACCAGTGCACCAGTCCACCTAGCCGGCTATATAATTTCGGCCGCCGAAGTGATCGAGTTAGCTGGCAAAGCTGCTCGCGACGATAAGAAAACCCGCATTCGGAACAGAACACATTCGGTTCGGTGGACATCAAGACAACAGGCAGTTGCAGCGAGTGGCGAGTGGCAAATGCAATCGCAAAACGGCATCAGGTAGCAGAAGAAAAAAGTTTGTTCTTTATACAAACTGCTTTGGTGGCAAATCCAGAACAAGGCGGCATCGAGGGCGTTCTAAATGGGTTTTTTTTTCAAAACCACGAGTACTAAGTTTTCTAAATTGGAACCATTCCATAAAACAATGCGCTTTTCAGGGCCATTAAACCTTCCAGAAAAGAGTTTAGGAAATACAGTTCAATGCTTTCTAAAACATCTAAAATAATAATAAAACACAAATTGATTTTTTCATAATTTGTTTGCCAGGATCTGATGAGTATGTGAATTTGGCAGTTGTTCTGAGCTTATTGATAGTTGGGGACTTTCCTGATTATTCAATTTTCACCAATTCTTAAATTGTTTCCAGATTGAAAGTACAGTAATTTACAATTAGTTCGACATTTAGCTAATTGGACGGACATGTAATGCGACTTATTTAGTTGGACATTTTTGTAAACATAGAGATCCAAATTATGACCCCACATTGAAAGTCGACACTGTACCACTGTCATCGCAAATGTTCAATTACAGGTTAAAATCGCCTCCAACGTGACACTGAGTGGTGCTTCGGCACGTCGCATTAAATATAATTTACTGTACAACATGTCACAAAGCTGGATGGGAAGAAATTTTGTAACTGTGAAAGCTGTGGCGAGTGGCAACAAATCGCTAAACAGGAAGGTTTAGCCGAACAAGATGGGGATATCGAGTGATAACAAAACAATAAACTCATTAGATTGAAGATAATTTTGTGATCCTGAAAAGGACCCTTTTTAGCCTGCGTGTGAATCCAACGAGCGAACAAATCGTAATGAATGTATTTTTTTGCCATCGCTCCCTTTTAACGCTCATTCGTTCGTCGCATTGGACTCGCCCCTCTGGCTGAGTCTGCCGATTTGTCTCTATCCTGTGAGTGTGTACCGCTAGAGTATAAAACACGTGGACCCCAAAAAAATATCTTATTTTCTTTCAAACCGTAAACCCGTGTGGTTGTAGGGCATCGGCATCGTGGACGTAACAAAGGAGGACAAGTTAAGGGAAAGGCAAAGTCTCACTCGAACCGTGCAGGTCTCCAGTTCCCTGTTGGTCGCATTCACTGATTGCTCCGCAAGGGTAACTAGACCGAACGGATTGGTGCCGGAGCACCAGTATACCTAACAGCGATTATAGAGTTTCGGCTGTCGGAGTGCTCGAGTTGGCTTGCAAAGCTGCTCACGACAATCAGAAAACCCGTATCAAGAACAGAGCAGCTTCGGTTCGGCGCTCATCAAGGCAACAATTAGTTTCAGTGAGTGGCAAAGTGTTTCTCCGGCACGTCGCATTAAATGTAATTTACTGAACAACATGTCACAAGCTGGATGGGAAGAAATTTTCCAACTGTGAAAGCTGTGGCGAGTGGCAAACGCAATAGCTAAACAGGAAGGTTTAACCGAACAAGATGGGAATATCGAGTGATAACAAAAACACAACACCAACATGGTTCTTTTCAGAACCATCAACATATTCATAAAGAGTAAACAGTAAACTAATCCATTTTTCATGTAGATAGGTAGGTATTCACGTAGGAGAAGAAAATAAAACAATTTATTTAAAATATATATTTAACAAAAGCTGTCCCCTTTGTATAGTCCTACGTCACTCCGGTTATGTCCCCGACATTACCCACCCGTCTTTTTTTTTTTTTTTTAAATGCCAACGACACGTGACGTTCCCAAGCGGTCACCCATCTAAGTACTGATCGCGCCCGATGTTGCTTAACTTCGTTGATCGGACGAGAACCGGTGTTTTCAACATGGTATGATCGTTGACTGCTCCCTTGGCCGAGTGGTTAGCATCATAACTAACATGCCGGGTGTTCGGGTTCGATTCCCGTTCTGGTCGGGGGATTTTTTCGTCAAAGAAATTTCCTCCGACTTGCACTGTGATCACGCGTATTCTAGAGCTTGCCACTCAGAATGCATTCAAGGCGTGTTATTTGGCATAGAAATCTCAACTAAGTACTAATAAAAATGACGCAAGTAATACTACGTTGAGACGGCGAAGTTCCTCTAGGAACGTTAGTGCCATTGAAGAAGAAAGAAGAAGAAGATGATCGTTGACTAATCATTGAAACGATTGATTGTCCGCATAAATAGACGTAAGCGTTTTCCAAATAGAAAAAACAGGAAGTGGGTTATATCTATGGTATAACCGCAAGGGTGACGTAGGACTATCGTTGATTTAGAGATCATTTGTATGAAGTTGAATCTGAATTCATTCTAAATGAATGAATATTTGGAGAACTTCGAAAACGAGAGCGTTACGTTGGAGGCACAAGGTTTTATGCATCCAATATTGGATACGGAAATATCCTACTGATGGGGAAGAATAATCTTCAGAAGCTATCCTGTTGATTGCGATTGATTGAAAAATCACAAAACCTAATGTATTTGGTCACAGTGTTACATGGATAGAAAACATTAAAATAAACTCTTTCATATGTATATATTTTGAAAATTCCCAACGGAACTGGCAGATTATTTTCAGTAACGATTAGATATTTCCACATTTTCCTCGATACTGGAAGCCCACCAGTGGTTAATGCCAACTCGATAACCACCTGTTAATAGCACTTGATTGAAACATATTTGGTCACAGTGTTACATGGATGGAAAACATTAAAATAAACTCTTTCACATGAATGTAATTTTAAATTCCCAGAGGAACTGGCAGATTATTTTCAGTAACGATTAGATATTTCCACATTTTCCTCGATACTGGAAGCCCACCAGTGGTTTATGCTAACTCGATGACCATCTGTTAATAGTACTTGATTGAAACATATTTGATCACAGTGTTACATGGATAGAAAACATTCAATTAAACTCTTTCACATTAATATATTTTGAAAATTCCCAAAGGAACTGGCAGATTATTTTCCAGCAATGATTAGATCTTTCCGGAACTTTATCGATGCTGAATGGCATCCTAACGGAAAGAGTTCTGCGCGTGTATGTGTCGATCCTTCGCCGTCCACCTCCTCCAGCACGTTAGGCAACGATGTTGTCTTGTCGATGTCCTCACGAAAAATGAATGTGTCTCACCACCAGAATATCGCTTAAGTATGCTTTTTGTGTGTGATTGAATCGAGAGGTGTGGTTTACGATGGCAATTTGGAAGGCAAACTAGAGGGGAATGAACTCTCTGAGCTCGGAACTTTCGGCGACTGAGCAATAATCGATTGCGGGCGCATACAATATTGGATACGGAAATATCCTACTGATGGGGAATAATAATCTTCTGAAGCTATCCTGTTAATTGCGATTGATTGAAAAACCACAAAACCAAATGTATTTGGGCACAGTGTTATATGGATAGAAAACATTCAATTAAACTCTTTCACATGAATATATTTTGAAAATTCCCAGAGGAACTGGCAGATTATTTTCAGTAACGATTAGTTATTTCCACATTTTCCTCGATACTGGAAGCCCACCAGTGGTTAATGCCAACTCGATAACCACCTGTTAATAGCACTTGATTGAAACATTTTTGGTCACAGTGTAACATGGATAGAAAACATTCAATTAAACTCTTTCACATGAATATATTTTGAAATTTCCCAAAGGAACTGGCAGATTATTTTCAGTAACGATTAGATATTTCCACATTTTTCTCGATACTGGAAGCCCACCAGTGGTTAATGCCAACTCGATAACCACCTGTTAATAGCACTTGATTGAAACATATTTGGTCACAGTGTAACATGGATAGAAAACATTCAATTAAACTCTTTCACATGAATATATTTTGAAAATTCCCAAAGGAACTGGTAGATTATTTTCAGTAACGATTAGATATTTCCACATTTTCTTCGATACTGGAAGCCCACCAGTGGTGAATGCCAACTCGATAACCACCTGTTAATAGCACTTGATTGAAACATATTTGGTCACAGTGTTACATGGATAGAAAACATTCAATTAAACTCTTTCACATGAATATATTTTGAAAATTCCCAAAGGAACTGGCAGATTATTTTCAGTAACGATTAGATATTTCCACATTTTCCTCGATACTGGAAGCCCACCAGTGGTTAATGCCAACTCGATAACCACCTGTTAATAGCACTTGATTGAAACATATTTGGTCACAGTGTAACATGGATAGAAAACATTCAATTAAACTCTTTCACATGAATATATTTTGAAAATTCCCAAAGGAACTGGTAGATTATTTTCAGTAACGATTAGATATTTCCACATTTTCTTCGATACTGGAAGCCCACCAGTGGTGAATGCCAACTCGATAACCACCTGTTAATAGCACTTGATTGAAACATATTTGGTCACAGTGTAACATGGATAGAAAACATTCAATTAAACTCTTTCACATGAATATATTTTGAAAATTCCCAGAGGAACTGGCAGATTATTTTCAGTAACGATTAGATATTTCCACATTTTCCTCGATACTGGAAGCCCACCAGTGGTTAATGCCAATTCGATAACCACCTGTTAATAGCCGCGCGTGTATGTGTGTGTAGCGATGTCTTCCCAGGGAACCGTTTGTGGCATCATTCTCCTCCTGATAGATTCCCTTCTGGCCTAGGGTGCACAAACAGGCTCTTGGTGACACCGTTCATCCGCGCTTTCATGATAAATAAAGAGCTTCACCGCAACAGCGACAACATGCTTCAATCGCTGTTCAATTAGAACTGAGTGGATTTCCGAGCGCCGCTCGCTTATATACCGATTGGTGATTTCAATAGCCTGTTTTGAAAGCAATTTTAAGACTATTGAAACAAGTTTTTGGATCAAAAAGTAACAAGTATATAACGCGTAGACATTTTATCTTTCGAATGAAGTGTTTATCATACTATTTCGTTCAGTTGTTTAGGAGCTATTAACGCTCAAAATCTCGGTCTCCGGCGTAACGCTTTCGTTTTCGAAACTTTGATTTTACACCCCGGTATAGAAATGAAAGACGTAGTCCTACGTCAAAAAAGACGGGTGGGTAATGTCGGGGACATAACCGGAGTGACGTAGGACTATACAAAGGGGACAGCTTTTGTTAAATATATATTTTAAATATATTGTTTTATTTTCTTCTCCTACGTGAATACCTACCTATCTACTTGAAAAATGGATTAGTTTACTGTTTACTCTTTATGAATATGTTGATGGTTCTGAAAAGAACCTTTGGTGTTGTGTTTTTGTTATCACTCGATATTCCCATCTTGTTCGGTTAAACCTTCCTGTTTAGCTATTGCGTTTGCCACTCGCCACAGCTTTCACAGTTGGAAAATTTCTTCCCATCCAGCTTGTGACATGTTGTTCAGTAAATTACATTTAATGCGATGTGCCGGAGAAACACTTTGCCACTCACTGAAACTAATTGTTGTCTTGATGAGCGCCGAACCGAAGCTGCTCTGTTCTTGTTGCGGGTTTTCTGATTGTCGTGAGCAGCTTTGCAAGCCAACTCGAGCACTCCGACAGCCGAAACTCTATAATCGCTGTTAGGTATACTGGGGTCCGCGTGTTTTATACTCTAGCGGTACACACTCACAGGATAGAGACAAATCGGCAGACTCAGCCAGAGGGGCGAGTCCAATGAGACGAACGAATGAGCGTTAAAAGGGAGCGATGGCAAAAAAATACATTCATTACGATTTGTTCGCTCGTTGGATTCACACGCAGGCTAAAAAGGGTCCTTTTCAGGATCACAAAATTATATTCAATCTAATGAGTTTATTGTTTTGTTATCACTCGGTATCCCCATCTTGTTCGGCTAAACCTTCCTGTTTAGCGATTTGTTGCCACTCGCCACAGCTTTCACAGTTGCAAAATTTCTTCCCATCCAGCTTTGTGACATGTTGTACAGTAAATTATATTTAATGCGACGTGCCGAAGCACCACTCAGTGTCACGTTGGAGGCGATTTTAACCTGTAATTGAACATTTGCGATGACAGTGGTACAGTGTCGACTTACAATGTGGGGTCATAATTTGGATCTCTATGTTTACAAAAATGTCCAACTAAATAAGTCGCATTACATGTCCGTCCAATTAGCTAAATGTCGAACTAATTGTAAATTACTGTACTTTCAATCTGGAAACAATTTAAGAATTGGTGAAAATTGAATAATCAGGAAAGTCCCCAACTATCAATAAGCTCAGAACAACTGCCAAATTCACATACTCATCAGATCCTGGCAAACAAATTATGAAAAAATCAATTTGTGTTTTATTATTATTTTAGATGTTTTAGAAAGCATTGAACTGTATTTCCTAAACTCTTTTCTGGAAGGTTTAATGGCCCTGAAAAGCGCCTTGTTTTATGGAATGGTTCCAATTTAGAAAACTTAGTACTCGTGGTTTTGAAAAAAAACCATTTCGAACGCCCTCGATGCCGCCTTGTTCTGGATTTGCCACCAAAGCAGTTTGTATAAAGAACAATTTTTTTTCTTCTGCTACCTGATGCCGTTTTGCGATTGCGTTTGCCACTCGCCACTCGCTGCAACTGCCTGTTGTCTTGATGTCCACCGAACCGAATGTGTTCTGTTCCGAATGCGGGTTTTCTTATCGTCGTGAGCAGCTTTGCCAGCTAACTCGATCACTTCGGCGGCCGAAACTATATAACGCCGGCTAGGTGGACTGGTGCACTGGTACTAACGCGCTCGGCCTAGCTACACCCTTGTGGGGAACTCCAGATCAACACGGTTCGAGCGGGATTTTGCCTTTCCCTTCACTTTTCCTCCTTTACCATGTCCAGACATGGCTGCTTGGGTTGGTTTGTTGATGTGTTGTGATGCGAACCGATATGGTGTACGGTTTGAATGAGAATGATCGTTACGGAAGGAAGGAAGGTCTTGTATTATAGAGACTTTAAACTTTTGCAGTTCATCCGTCTCTAGCCTTGAGAAAGGCCCTTTGAAAACTCTACTCTACTTTTACTCCAGCGCTACCACCTCCACCCTCTTGCCTTGAGAAAGGCACTCGATCCCTCGCCGTCCAGCTCGTCCAGCAACGATCTTGTCCAGTCGGTGTCCACAAAAAGAATGAACGTTACGGCAGCGGAGCGGGGATTTTTAAGCTGACTGGCTGGCTCGAGAATTACGCATGTGTGAGACTGCGACCAATGTTTCGTTCATTTTTTTCTTTTTCCTTTCCAATCGTGCTTCATTCTATTTCGCTGCTGCTCTGGTTGCCCGTTTTGGTCGGTACGATTTGAGGAGCACAAAATGGACCAATCTAAAATGGGCACATAGGGCATTTTGACAATGCTTGATATTTCACAATTATTCAATTATTTATCTCATGAAAAATGAAATGTTATTCGTTATGATAGATGCGTAGATATATTTCCTATCAATTGATGCAAAAACCTTTGCGATCTATTGAGAAATGCTCGAGTTATAAGCGTTCCAAATCTTGCATTTTTTCCTACTTGTTCAGTGTCTAGATTTCCATTTCACCCCCTATATCTTCCGGTTAGACGTAGTCCTACGTCAAAAAAAAGTTTTAATCCGCAAAATCTCCTAGGCCCTCTTTTTGCCGATAATATCCTTCAACTGGACAGATTATTTCATTGGAAATTTGCATGGTTACGCTTGTAGGCAGAAAACAACAAAATTGCGTTTTCCCAACAATTGTTGATGAATACTATGCAAACATGGGCAGTACAGACGTGTGTGTGTGACTCCGGGAGCTTGATTGGGAAGTTTTCATGCATCCACATAATAGTCCTGAAATGGCACCAAGCGATTATCACCTTTTTTTGCGTTGCAAAACTTCCTGGGTGATAATAAATTGGGACCAAGAGAAGATTGTGAAAATCGATTACTAGAGTTTTTTGCCAATAATGACCAAGTCTTCTATGATAGGGGCATTATAAAGCTACCTTTAAAATGGCAACAAATTTTACAACACGTTTCATTCAAAACGGACAATCCGAAACATCTTAACCCTTTGCGGTCGTTTGTCTGCTCTTAGCCACCACAGTAAGGAATCATACCAAATACTTTATTCAACCATGTAATAGTTAACATTTTTCTCTAAACGAATTTTAATGTCTAGTTAACTTTCTCACGAATGTATAGGGGAGGACGGGGTATGACGGCCACCCTAAGCATGGGGACAATCAAACACAATGTATACAGAATTGAAGCTTTCAATTGTGTCAGCATTGACCTTTAGGATGTTTGCCGCAATCACGTTGATTTTCAGAAGGTTTACTTTTTATTTCATAATGTTATACGATAATTCAAGAAAAGGTATAAAAATTGTGATACTAAAAGCATGCGGTGTAACGTTGGTCACCACTAGGGGTATGAAGACCATATGATTCTAGCCGTACAGAAGATTATTTTTTCGGTAAAATTATACTACATATGAAGGATATTGTACTATAGATCAATTGTGACAAGAGTGGCAGGTCATTCGCTATCCAACTCTTGACGAGTGAAGTTCAGTGTCGGTATTGTGCGTTGCCACTTTTGCTATTGTGCTATTGGTACGAGTGAATCGTGTACGAGTGAAGGTCATTGCTGTCCGCTTTCGACCTGACCTTTTGTTAAGTGGAACGAAGGAACAAAGGAACCAGCGCTCTTGCAGCGAGCCGGATTGCGGCTGTTGAACTGATTCGGCATAACGGGATCGCCATCGCGTGACTGTCGCAAACGGGATTCATCATCACGTGGCTGCGTAAGCTATTCTTGCGCTATTGTGTTGTCTCCGTAGCGCGTAGCCTCTGTCTCTCCCTGATTAGGGCAGTAGAGCGCATTATTGGAACAACTTATATATTAAGGTACACATATTTATTATTAATATTATTATTCAATTCATTTGTTCATTGTTTAATATTATTATCAATTATTATCATATTTTTTTTGCTATTTTTTTTTGAGATTATTGTTAAAATCAATAATAAATTAAAAATAAGACAGAAATCTTTGTAAAATGGAGTATAGTGGAGGATCTCCAGAGATGGAGATCTCCGATAATGAATCTCATATAAGATCTGGGAAAAAACATAAACGAGTCCCTCATAAGAAAGATAATTCTTCTGGGGACGAATCCGCTCATCCTACCAAGCCCCCCTCTAAGAAAATTGCAAGCCTCCCTTCTCAACCCACTGTTACTTCCACTCCCCCTCTCCCATCATCGATTTCGCTTCCCCCTTCTGATGCTTCCGATCCAACCCAATCCTCGTCCTCGTCCTCATCCTCATCCTCGTCCTCGTCCTCGTTCTCGTCCTCGTCTTCCCCCTCTGTTGTCTCCGCTCCACGTGTCAGAGTTTATCCAGAAGATGCACCTGGAACTGGCCCGTGGGTTGTTTTCCTCCGGCCAAAACCGAAAGGAAAAAACCTTAACGTGATTCAGATCATGAAAGATCTGGCCAGATACACTTCTGTATCTGAAATTCGCAGGGTTAGACCGAACAAATTGCGAGTTGTCGTGAATGATCGGAAACACGCAAACGAGATTGTTGCTGATCAACATTTCACTCTCGAATATCGAACATTTATACCCTCCCATAACGTAGAAATTGAGGGGGTGATAACTGAAACGGGTCTGACGAGCGAACAAATAAAAGCAGAAGGAAAAGGCAAGTTCAAGAAGCTCCCCTCAATGGAAGTGAAAATCTTGGACTGTCGCCAACTCGGGAAACTTTCCCATGATGGGGACCAAACTAAATTTACGCCATCCGACTCGTTTCGAGTCACCTTTGCTGGTGCCGCCCTCTCTGACTACGTTATGGTGGACAAATTGAGACTACCTGTGCGACTCTTCGTGCCAAAGCCCATGACTTGCAACAAATGCAAGTCAGTTGGTCACACTTCGGATTATTGTGCCAACAAGGAGCGCTGTGCCACTTGCGGAGAGCAACATGAGGGGAAATCCTGCAGTGCGACTGAGCATAAATGTCCATATTGCGGGGGATCCCCACACGAGCTCTCAGTTTGTGAAACTTACAAGAGTCGCTGGGAGAAACAGAAGCGCTCTTTAAAGGAACGCTCGAAGCGCACATTTGCGGAAATTTTGAAGGGCGCTTCGCCACTGACCCAACAACAAGAGCAATCTCAACACACAATACCTTTTCCACGTTGCCAATTGATGAAATGGAAGCGGACACAGCTAGCGGGGGCACACCGTTTATTTTCAAAGGGAATCCCCGGCGCAAAAATGTGACCACTCCCAAAGTTCAAGAACAAGTCCCCACGGTTATATCCTCTGTTAGCTTGCCTAAAAAATCGAGTGCAGCGGACAAGCAAAACCAGGTTCCTCCTGGCTTCCGTGGGAATATTTCATCTTCGAACGACCCAGCACTCGAGGGGACATCAAAAACCCCAACTGTCCCTATTTTTCTGTCCAGTTCAACTTCCCAATCGGGATTTATAAAGTTGTCTGACCTTTTGGATCAAATCTTCAAGTGTTTTAATGTTTCCGACTCCATCAGTGCCATTGTCATCTCAATGCTTCCAGTATTAAAGACAATTTTGCAACAATTGATGCAAACATGGCCCCTCCTTGCAATGATTATCTCTCTTGATGTCTAATTCAAATAGAGAGATCGGAGATATCACTGTTTTACAGTGGAATTGTCGTAGTCTTATCCCTAAATTGGATACATTCATATTTTTAATTCATAACTTCAATTGTGATGTTTTTGCTCTGTCCGAAACTTGGTTTTCTTCGCGAGATGATATTTCTTTCCACGATTTTAATATAATACGCTTGGACCGTGATGATAGATACGGAGGGGTGCTTTTGGGGATCAATAAGTGCCACTCATTTTTTAGAATTGACCACCTATTGGAGGGATCGAAGCTGTTGCTTGTCATGCAAACATCAGAGGCAAAGACCTCTGTATTGTCAGCTTGTATTGGCCTCCGAGAGCTGCGGTTAGCCGCAAACAACTTGATGACATGTGCTCACTCCTTCCTGAGCCACGATTGATCTTGGGAGACTTCAACTCTCACGGAACTGCCTGGGGGGAACAGTACGACGACAATCGTTCATTGATGATATATGACCTTTGTAACAGCTTCAATATGACCGTTTTGAACACTGGGGAAACAACACGTGTACCTAAACCTCCTGCTAACCCAAGTGCTCTTGACCTCTCGCTTTGCTCGAATTCACTATCGTTAGATTGCAAGTGGAATGTAATCCAGAACCCCAACGGTAGTGATCACTTGCCAATCAAAATTTCCATCACCATTGGGTCGAATTGTTCTGAATCTATAAACATGGCATATGACCTCACAAGACACATGGACTGGAAAAAATATGCGGACGCGATTGCTCTAGCCATCAATTCCAGAGATGGTTTACCTCCATTGGAGGAGTATAACTTCCTTTCTCGTTTGATCTATGATAGCGCGGTTCGCGCTCAAACGAAACCCATCCCAGGTTCCACCATTTCCCGAAGGCCTCCCAATCTATGGTGGGATAGCCAATGTTCCAAGCTTTATGTAGAAAAATCGAATGTATTTAAAGCTTTTCGGAAACGTGGAACCCCTGATTCCGAGTTTTCGATGGTAGAATTCTCTCTTGCTCTGCTTTCATGTAACAATTCTGCTCCGGGATCGGATAGAATTAAGTTCAACTTGCTGAAAAATCTCCCTGATGTGGCGAAACATCGCTTGTTGAATTTATTCAATCGGTTTCTGGAGAATAATATTGATCCAGATGATTGGAGACAAGTACGAGTTATAGCTATTCAAAAACCCGGAAAACCCGCGTCCTACTTCAATTCGTACCGCCCAATAGCAATGCTGTCTTGTATACGGAAATTGTTGGAGAAAATGATCTTGTTTCGCCTTGATCGATGGGTTGAAACGAATGGCCTACTCTCAGATACACAATATGGGTTCCGCAGGGGCAAGGGGACGAATGATTGTCTTGCGTTGCTTTCTTCAGAAATTCAAATGGCTTACGCCGAAAAAAAAAACAAATGGCTTCAGTATTCTTGGACATAAAGGGGGCCTCGATTCTGTTTCAATAGAGGTTTTGTCGGACAAATTACACTCTCGGGGTCTGCCGCCTCTGTTGAATAATATGTTATATAACTTGCTTTGTGAGAAACAGTTGAATTTTTCTCACGGGGATTCGATAGTAAATCGGGTCTCCTACATGGGCCTCCCCCAGGGCTCATGTTTAAGCCCCCTTTTGTACAACTTCTATGTAAGCGACATCGACAATTGTCTTACACAAAATTGCAGCCTAAGACAACTTGCAGATGATGGAGTGGTGTCTGTCGTAGGATCAAACGAATCCGACCTGCAAGGACCCTTACAAGATACTTTGAACAATTTTTCAACCTGGGCCATTGGGCTAGGGATCGAATTCTCCACGGAGAAAACAGAGATGGTGGTTTTTTCTAGGAAGCATAGACCAGCAAAACCAAAGCTTCAACTTTTGGGTAAACCGATCACTCATGCTATGTCATTCAAGTATCTTGGGGTCTGGTTCGACTCCAAATGTACTTGGGGGGCCATACTAGGTATCTGAGTAAAAAATGCCAACAAAGAATAAACTTTCTCCGTACAATTACCGGCACCTGGTGGGGAGTCCACCCAGAAGATCTTATAATGTTGTATCGAACAACTATTCTCTCAGTTATGGAGTATGGCAGTTTCTGTTTTCAATCAGCTGCCAAAACACACCTCATTAAACTCGAGCGAATTCAGTATCTTTGTCTTCGTATCGCGTTGGGATGTATGCCCTCAACGCATACCATGAGTCTCGAGGTTTTGGCAGGCCTACTCCCACTAAAAGATCGCTTCAAATTATTATCTCTTCGGTTCTTCATCCGGTGTAAGGTCATGAACCCATTGGTGATCGGAAATTTTGAGCAGCTGATCGAGCTAAATTTTCACTCCGGATTCATGAGTTCATATCATGAATTCATCTCCATGCAGGTTGATCCTTCTTCGTATATTCCCAACCGTGTTTGTTTCCCTGACTACATCAATTCCTCTGTGCATTTTGATCTGTCCATGAAGCAAGATATCCATGGATATTCAGATTACCAACGATCGAGGATCGCTCCAACGATCTTCGATGAAAAGTATGGGGGTATCAATTGTGATAATATGTACTTTACTGATGGGTCCACTATAAACGAGTCCACAGGATTTGGAGTGTTCAACGAATTTTTTAGCACCTCACATAGTCTTCAGAATCCTTGCTCAGTGTATATTGCTGAATTGGCAGCAATTCATTGGGCGCTGGACAGCGTCGCCTCACGACCTGTTAAACACTATTACATTGTAACGGATAGTCTTAGCTCTTTCGAAGCTATCCGTTCAGTGAGGCCGGAAAAGCACTCGCCGTACTTCCTTGAGAGAATACGAGAAATTTTGAGTGCTTTATCCAGACGCTGTTATGTCATTACCTTTGTCTGGGTCCCTTCACATTGCTCCATTCCGGGTAATGAGAGGGCTGACTCATTAGCAAAGGTAGGTGCAATTGAAGGCGATATTTATCAGCGTCAAATCGCCTTCAATGAATTTTATTCTTTAGTCCGCAAAAATACCATCGCTAACTGGCAACGCAAGTGGAATGAAGATGAATTGGGCCGGTGGTTTACTCGATTATCCCTAAGTTTAGCCTCAAACCGTGGTTCAAAAGTCTAGACTTGAGTCGGGACTTTATCCGCACCTTCTCCCGACTCATGTCCAATCACTGTTCGTTAGATGCACTACTCTTTCGTTTCAATCTTGCCAGCAGCAATCTCTGCGTTTGTGGCCAAGGTTATCACGACATCGAGCACATGGTTTGGTCGTGCGAGGTGTATCGGGTCGCCAGATCGAATTTAGAAAACTCCCATCGAGCCCGAGGAAGACAGCCCAATGTGCCGGTGAGAGATGTGTTGGCTCGGTTAGTCCTTGATTACATGTCCCATATATATGTTTTCCTTAAAGCTACAGATCTTCGTGTGTGATTGTCCCTACATCCTTATACCCTCCTTTCCTTCCTTTGCGGGTAATTCGTCCCCTTGCTATAAATAGTAGAATAAGTTGAAATGTAAATACACTATAGATATACGAATAGATTTATGAAATGAGTGTTCATCAACAATGTTACAATTTCCTTATATCCCATCCTTCTCCTAAAACTATGTCACCCTCCTAAACTCGAGTACACCGCGAGTAATCGGTTTCCACCTTACTAACCATAGATGTAAGAAAATTGTTTATATATATATATATATATATATATATATATATATATATATATATATATATATATATATATATATATATATATATATATATATATAGTTTTAAAATTATATTTAAGAATTCGGCTCCTTTAAACTTAAGTAACTGAGCCTGTAAAAATAAACGAATTAATAAAAAAAAAAGAGTGGCAGGTGTTATTTTCCCTGTATTACCTATAACGTGCTTAATGCGCAACCCTTATCATTCTAACACATTGTTATATGTGACATCTGAAAACAAATCAAATTTATCATGAATGCGCCTTGAGTTATGCAACCAACAATACAAGAAGCGTGATTTTCTCTATGAATTCGTCAATTACGTGCTTTCAAACGATATCTTTTATGGCAAATCACATCTCAGGCCGTCTTAACCCAGGAATAAGTCGAGCAAAAATTGCCTCAATAATTCTATGAAATACTCAAAAAATACCGTTTTCTATATAAGCACACTTAACAGACCTTTGTGTTTACTATTATAACATTGGTTTCACGAGACACGTACTTATTCACCACTGAACACTAAATTTCTAGCGCGCAAAATAATAAATCGGTGCTCGTCGCCATCTGAAATGTTTATTTTTGTTGTGTCATCATAACGTAACACACATCAAAATGGGTATACATAATTGAGGGTAATGCAATACACTCAAACAATGTATTATAATTGTCCCACAGTTGATTGTTACAATAATCTAGAGAGTGGCCATCTTTCCCCGAGTGGCCGTCTTCCACCGCTTTTCCCTACGGAGATTCTATGAGCAATAGGTAACGGTACTCGGTATAAACAAAATAATATTAGCGTGGAAAGATAAGAGGATCACATATAATATCCGACCGCAAAGGGTTAAATTATGTTTTGAATTTCATGCAAAAATTATAGATTTATTTTTTCCCAACCTAATACACTGCGTTTCACAAATATAGAACCACTCATTTTTTCTGAGTTTCCAGAGATATGTCAGAAGTCGGTTGAATTGGAGTATATAGTGTAGATTACAATAACTATCTTCATTTATAAGACTGGCCATTTCAACTTTATTGTTGTGTTTAGACGCGAAACATTCAAAAAACTATAATTCCAGTGTTTCATAACTATAGAACCAGATGGAAAAACTCTCACTCTTTTACAAAATTAACGCCAATTTAACGTTGTAGTGGATATCTCCTTCTACGCAGAGGATACTGATCGTTTAAGCTCTTCAATACACTCATACTGCTGGTAAGCTGCATCTACTATTCGTCCAATCATTTCTGACAGGATTTTGAGTTGGTAAACAAACTCACCAGTCCAGAATCTGAAGTCTCTATTCATTAAACAATGCCATGACCTTCCAGATTTTATGAATTGAAGCCAAATTACCCAATTATCACATTATTTTTGATGCAAAAACAGCCGTAATTGATTCTGAAGTACTTTGTTGCACTTTTGACTGTTCATTCCTGTCGATGGTAGGCTATCTAAACCATCTTTTGAGAAAATTCTCGCCAAATCATTAAACTGCCGCCTGCAATGTTACGAGTTGAAAAATTAAATGACACGTTCGGTAAATCCTTCCAGTATGAAGAAATTCTATTCAAGTTGAATTTTCTCAGTCAGAGAAGTTCTCCTGAAATAGTGAAACCCATGGGATTAGCTTCCGCATTAGTTTTTGGTTCCGCAACTTTGGAGATGGGATTTTTATAGTTTGGGGAGACTTTTCTGAAAAAGGCCTGGTCTAGATAACCTACCACCAACATGAATGAACAGTCAGAAGTGCAACGAAGTACTTCAGAATCATTTACGGTTGTTTTTGCATCAAAAACAATGTGATAATTGGGTAATTTGACTTCAATTCATAAAATCTGGAAGATCATGGCATTGTTTAATGAATAGGGACTTCAGATTCTGGACTGGTGAGTTTGTTTACCAACTCAAAATCCTGTCAGAAACTTATGAGGAGTGATCGGACGAATATTAGATGCAGCTTACCAGCAGTATGAGTGATTTGAAGAGCTTAAACGATCAGTATCCTCTGCGTAGAAGGAGATATCCACTACAACACGACGCAGCTTGGTCGTAACCACCCCGAATGGGTTATTTGAACTAATTGAGAACTAAAGATGACCTACGAATTAGAAACTTATCGTAATTCATGTTAAATTTGCTTTAAATTTGTAAAGGAGTGAAAGTTATTCCATCTGGTTCTATAGTTATGAAACACTGGAGTTTCAGTTTTTTAAATGTTTCGCGCTTGAACACAACAATAAAGTTGAAATGGCCAGTCTTATAAATGATGATAGTTATTGTACTCTACACTATATACTTCAATTCAACCACCTTCTAACATATCTCTGGAAACTCAGAAAAAATGAGTGGTTCTATAATTGTGAAACGCAGTGTATACAACAAATCAGGCATAGATTTAATAGAATCAGCAGTACATGATTAGAGGCGAATGAACTGCAAAGTTCAAAGCCTCTTAAAAACAAAGAAAGAAAGTACATGAAACCAAAAATTATATTTACTCATATTAAATCGATAAATAACGCACAACGCACTTGAGATTTCAAATATTTTCTCATTATGTTCATAATTTGTGACAAAAAAAAGCTGTTCTTACAGCTAAATACTAATTCAATAAGAATTTGAGATTCATTGAAATTAATTGAAAAGTATAATTCTAAACTGGCCATTATACATTGTACAACAACCGTTGACAACTATCCAACGAGATGCGTGTTCCACACCTATTATAGCTATTTTACATACCATACAGGTGATTCTCAATATGCACGGCACCACCTGATAGCACATGAAGTTCATGCATATCTCAAATGAACTCACCTGTATACCGTGCAAGTGTATCTCGTTCACTGTTGACTCCCGCATTCTCTGGATCAGTTCTCACTCCATTTACTCGGCATGGCTTGCAATTCATACACACATTGTGTTGTTTATTATTATACTCCAGTGGCCAGCCAGTGCCTTGTGTATGTGTAAGGTTGTTTACCGCATAGAAGCTTTCATTCCGTTCTCTGGTTAGAAACTCCGGCTCTCAACGGCGCTGTATTTTACCTTAGCTTTACTCCGTTCGCGAGTGTCAGACGTCAAACAGGTATGCGACTCTCCACGTATACAAATTAAATCCAATTAGTATTCAAAACTTATCTTCTCTCGTCGCAGGAGCAATTTGATGAGACGAAACAGGAAAAAAGTGCCTTATGAGTGAATAATAAAACATTTGGGTGAAAACTCGACATCTTATTTAGTGTGAAGAATAAGGAGAGTTCTACTGCGAGCGATGAGTTCAAACGCAGATGAAACCGATCGTAGCGCGGTGACTAATGGTAACCAGCAGCAAAACAATGTAACAGTACCAACGGAATCTCAGACCACCGCACCTACAATCCAAGAAACATCACTGTCCACGATAAATAGCCTCAGTGGTTCTTCAGACAAAGCAACAAACTGGGTTAAATTTGATGAGGAGGATGGCAGCAAAAAGGTAAAAATTTAGTGGTAATTCGCAGATGTTCCTTTTTTCATTTTATTCATATTGGAAATCCCACAAAATGTTCCAATATAAAGTCCAGTGATTAAGCTGATCATATTTGCAATTATAGTCCAGCCTACTGCTAGCTGTATAGCTATGTAGCGCAATACATACGCTGAAACCTCAACACAATACATTTTTATACTCTAGTTGCTCGGTGGCAGAGTCATTTGTTTTTTAGTCACGTGTTACTATTTTTCCGCTTCACCGAGTTTGTTGAATGAATCAAACAGACAGCAATGTTTACGTTCAATTGCTGGCGTTGCTATAGAGTGATTCCGCTTGTGTGCCATTTTCTGTAGACGCAACAAGACACACCTTAATCGTCAAACAAGTTGATCTTCTTAATAATTCACTGAATGTGAACATTTCTGGAAAGGACATTTATTTTCTTTACCGGTATTAAAAATGATGATGAGGTTTAAAATTTGAGAACGGAAATGTATACTATGAGAGAAAAACTGTCCATGCTGCCCATTAGGATTGGGCGATCTTTAGAAAAAGATCGATCTTTGCGGATCGATTTTCTAAATGGCATATGAATCGATTCACTGATTAAATCGGTACCAAAGAATCGATCTTTGAAAAATCGAATGCTTTTTTTCCAATTTATATACTTATGCTAAGTGTTGTCTTTTCTTTAAACGTGGAATAAACATTTCACATTCTCACAGGTAACAAAAAAAAATTGAAAGTATTGTATTTTCCAAGGCATTCATCTTGAACAGTCATGCATTTTTTAATTAAATATGCTTCCGCTGAACGTTATGTCACCAGAAATATAACTTGTGACCATTTGTTTTGTAATGACCAAACTTACAAAACTGCTTCCCCTAAATTTACGACCACTTATTTGACAACATTGGGTCATGTGTATGAAATCTGTCAGGTGGTTTTTGGTGAGATCACTGCTCACTGAGAAACAAATTAACAAAAAAAAATCAAATTCTGATTCAATTTCGGAAATATCGAAAAGAAATGATCGATTTTCGCGATTTTTCGGAGTACAAAGAATGGATCCAAAAAATCGGAAAAGGGAAGATCGATCTTCTAAATATTGATCCAAGATCGCCCAATCCTACCGCCCACCACTTGAGATGTATACATCTGTTCCTTGTTGATCGATAGGTTTGCGACTGAAGAAATGTGGTACGTGAGCCTAATGTTAAAAACGGAATTGTTCGAATTTTCACCGTGTTGTACCGAATAATATGAAATAAAATTGAATGATCTGTCAAATCGAATTGGCTATTCGATCAACATCGATCGTGCATTCGATGTATTTTAAACTTCTGCTACAGTAAGTCATTTATTTTTTCTAATGAGCGTTCGCCACCCTAGCACCATTATGGTAACTGTCCGGTTATGAAGGTTTCTGAATCATATTCAACGGGGTTGAAACTCGTGGAACACGAATTACCGGAATTGCCACTTTCGCCGTAATTATGTCTGGTTTAGCAAACAAAAAAACTAAGTGAAACTTTGTACTCTGCCTTGGAGTTTTTCGCAATAATGAACGATATATTGGGAATCAGTGAGTCATAGGAATTTTGCGCTTTTGAACCAGATTTTCCGACATTGCGTTTCAATGGATTTCAGGCTCGATTCTAACGATTATTTTCTACCATCAATGATAACAATTGTAACAACTGTAATTGTAACAACTGTAACTGTAATTGGAATCGAAAGATAAGTACGGAATTGTTGCATTGTACGAGCTATTCTGAGGTATGACATACAAAGTACAGAACGAGTCAGATTGGAATCTTAAATGGGGAATTACTGTGAATCTGGATGAATATTCGAACATGGGAAATGATTCATCAGTTCTCCCTTTGTGGGGAGAATACACTAGTTTTGGGGAATCGTATACGCAAATTCATACACTATGTTTCATAAGGTCAAAACAACTTTTTTTTTTTTTTTTTATCTGTATTATAGTGATTTTCAACTCCTTTGGCTGGTTCGTCACTTTTACTTCCATTTTTGGAAGAATGTCGGGAATGAGAATTGAACTCGTGACCTTTAGCGTGAGAGGCAAGGATGTTGCCACTACGCCAGATCGCCTCCACTATCAAAACAACTCTTTTTTTTTTAGTTTCCAGAGATCCATAACCGTAGCTTGGACGAATAAACATCGAATAGGTTGTTTGAACATACAATGATCTACGAATTATATACTTGTTATAATTCATGCGAAATTGATTGTATTTATTTAGGAAATGGTAGTTTCAAAACTGGTACTCGAATTTAGGTTTTTTGAATGATTCACGCCGGAACTGAGCAATAAAATTTATAAATTAGTCTTATAAACGAAGATAATTATTATATCCTATACTATACACATCAATTTCAAAGCTCTTACATATCTCTGGAAACTCAAAAAACAGTTGTTCTATCGTTATGATACATAGTGTATTACATATTGCGAGGTCATTTTGCACGCACTGATGATACTTATCCATTGTTGTCCTACGTGCCCTTGCGAGAATAGAATTTCAGCTCTCCTTCGATTTAAGTTGCCGTTTCATTGCGTATGAAAACGACACGATACTTGCTAGGGATTTAACGGATCCACACCCTGTATGGGCTTCAAACGACGTAACGCTCTAAATGCTAATTTCCACTTAAATGCATCTCCTGGACCATTGTGCACCTTACATTGAAAATAACTCTGATTCTGCAACAAAACAAAAAAAAACAAAGTGAAAATTAGGGTGTGCGAGCTGCCTGAATTCGACATTACTCGGTATCAAGGAATAATCAAGCCAGTAATTATAATTAATGTGGATGGAGGACCATACGAGAACACCCATTTAGAAAAGGTCATAGATATTTTCGATCTATCTTTTAATCAACTGATCTAGATGCAGTATTCGGTGCTACAAATGCTCCAGGACGTAGTGCTTTCAACTGGGTTGAACATTGGATGGCTCTTCTTTCCCAGGAGTTAGCAGGCTCAATACTTCTTCATGAACATGAGGGATCTCACTTGGATGAAACTCAAAACAAGGGTGTTAACACACTCATCAGAACCTGTTCGTCTGAAGATCGATGATGGTCTCCGGCTTCAACAGAACACAAAACTTGGTTGGGTAGTGTATGGTTACAAGGAACCTAATCAAAACAATTAACCTACAGTATGAATGTGATTGGTGATTTCATCGAACGATACTCTTTCTGTATAACTTCGCGAATAAATATGTAATTCTAATCAATGGGTTACTCATTTACATGGTTAGATTTTCCATTTTCTTTTCATACTAGTAGGGGAAGACGGGGTAAGACCGACCGGCGGGGTAAGAAGGGCCACTTATAGTTTCATAAGAAATCCTCAGTTTTTTGGCAAATATGTTACGCAAGAAGCATGATTAGCCTATTTTTGTCGTTTCGAAATACTTGGCAACACTTGAGCGCACGAAATATCAAAATTGTAAACAAAACAAAGTTCTCGTTCATTGCGGTTGCAAGCGATCTAATTTTCAAGGCAACCAAAATAAGAATTTTCCAGCAAAAACTGTGTATTCAGTTAATTGTCAGTGTCCCAATCCTTCAGTAGTTCCTTGTTCCGGTTTTTTTCTGCGTTAAAAGGTATGTAAAATGTAATATAAAATGCGTGAAAAGTGCAAAATAATGCAAAAGTTTCTCTGGGGGAAAGACGGCCCACTTTCGACGGGGTAAAAGCGCCGTACGTCGTGATATTGAATGATTTTCATATCAAATAGAAAACCATCGTTTTGCTCGTCTTTTTACACACAAACGCCCCGAAAGTATATAAGGAAGTCGTCGAATAATCGTCCTTATAGATTCCGATAGTTTGTTAAATTTTTCACGAATATTTGCAATACTCTGCACGTGGAATATTCATTTTTTTATTATTCACCAGCTTCGACAACGTCGTACAGACTGTTTACTTATACAGGGTTTTCCATTTCG
Source organism: Toxorhynchites rutilus septentrionalis (assembly GCF_029784135.1). Taxonomy (NCBI): domain Eukaryota; kingdom Metazoa; phylum Arthropoda; class Insecta; order Diptera; family Culicidae; genus Toxorhynchites; species Toxorhynchites rutilus. The sequence goes on from NC_073746.1 coordinate 185,559,308, forward strand.
GGTTTCCGAAAGTATACAACCCTGCGCTGACAACCGTTTGACATAGCTGTCAACCAAAGCGTCATATCGTTAGTTGAATGTCTGCCATTTTACAATATGGATCGTTTTAGCATCGCACAACGTGTTTATTTTGTTAAATTATACTATAAAACTGATGAAAAACCGGCAAATATTTTTCGAGCATTACGGACGGATTTTGGTCGTCATGGACGGCCTACAGAGCACACAATCGCTAATGTAGTGCGTAAATGCTGGATCTGGATCCGTAGCGGATATTGTGAAACCAGTGCATCATCGTAATGTGCGTTCGGCCGAAAATTTTGCTGCTGTTGCTGCCAGTGTGGAGGATGACCCGAATGTTTCGATTCCACGGCGTGCTCAGCAATTGGGCTTGTCAAACACATCAATGTGGCGAATTTTGCATTTGGACTTGCACCTACATCCATATAAAGTCCAACTGGTACAAAAATTAGAGCGTGGTGACCATGGAATGCGTCGGGCATACGTCGATTGGGTGAACGAACAACAGCAGCAAAATGCTGAATTTTCGCATCAAATTTTCTTCAGCGATGAGACACATTTCGAGCTCGGTGGCTATGTGAACACCCAAAATTTCCGTATATTGGGCTCAGAAAATCCACACGTGATTGTTGAGAGGCCATTGCATCCGCCAAAAGTCACTGTTTGGTGCGCATTATGGTCTGGTGGAATCATCGGGCCGTATTTCTTTGAAAATTAGGACGGCAACTGTGAATGGTGAGCGCTAAGGCCGCATGTTAACCGATTTTTTTTTGCCACAAATTGAAGATATGGATACGGATGACATGTGGTTTCAGCAGGACGGCGCCACATGCCACACAACACGACCGAACATGGCCATATTGCGAACGAAATTTGAGGGACGCATAATTTCGCGTTTTGGTGATGCCAATTGGCCATCCAGATCATGCGATTTGAACCCGCTAGACTTTTTTGTGGGGTTATGCGAAAGACCGTGTCTATGCCAACTCTCCGCAAACTCTTGAACATTTGAAAGACAACATTCGTGAAGTTATAACCGAGATACCGCTCCATATGTGCCAAAAAGTCATCGAAAATTACCTGTTCCGGATCAAGATGTGCGAGGAAGCCCTAGGTGGACATTTGAATGATGTTGTATTTCACACATAATGGCATAAACCAAACTTTAATTTGAAATAAAAGTTTCATCGAAATTCGAATTCTAAGTGTGTTTTATTTCAATTTACTTTCGTAATTTAAAGTTGGAAAACCCTGTGTTACAGAGGTACGCACAGTCTTACACGATTTTGCGCGCGAGTACAGCCACTCCACAGGCACTTGCCACAGGAATAGACACCTTGCCAAGTCAGGTTTCATCGTCGCATGTTTTCTCTTATCAGCGAAGGCAAACTTGAAACATGCCGCGAGCAGGAGCCATTGGCTTCCATATAAGTTTCATATTCAGTCAAGACACATCCAATGCGATTTGTCGTATAGCTGACGACGAATTCTGATTGCTGTTTGAGACTTTTTGTTCGGTAACGCTTATAGCATTCCCGGAGACTTGCGTTGAATGGACTGGGAGATTTTTTTTAGCATAACCTCGATCACAATCCAGGATGTTTCGAAAAACGTTGTCGTGACTTCATTTCTTCTTAGAACACTTTCATATAAACAAACCGTAATCATTGGTATGATATAGGGAAAATGGGGGCATAGTGGTCATCCTAAGGAATATGCCCATTTCCGGCGCCTACATACCGATCCCGTTCCTCGAAGAATATTATAGTTCAACTCATTGTTCTTCAAGATAGCAAACGGCTTTTACTATAAAAATTCAAAATAGTACACTTTTCATCCTTTGAACAAAACTTTTTTTTTTGCTTGAAGGTAAAGTGGTCACCTAGTAGGGGCAAAGTGGTCACCCGCACGTATCGAGCTAAATGGGATAGATTGTTCAAATTTACTCAAATCATATTTGATGTAGCAGGTACATGTATAAAATAAGCTTGGCCTATTCACCTAGAGTCTAAATTTAAATTTTCTCTTGCATACGAAAACGTAGTAAGAAACACATAACATTCCGCATAATGAGGCTTGGTTTAGTTGGAGTGGCATACTTTTCCTGGGTCAAAGCCACAAAAGGATCTTCTTCAAGAGCAGACTGTGATGAGGTATATCAGCTTTAGTAAACAGAACATTGTAAGTTGTTATTCCCCTATGACCACTTTGCCCCCAAACATCAAAATAATTTCTATGCTAATTAATCGTTGAGATTAAACAAAATATTTGTTCACCTCTCCTAGAATATCTGAACAGTTGTCCAAACTGATAATTTGTCCAATAAATCAGATTGAATAAACTAAATTTCACGAGTAATTCCTTAGATACCATGCGCACAGAACTACGGCCGAATGGCTATCGAGAGAGCAATTTCTGTTTTTATTTGTATTTCGACATGTGACAGCTCTACTGAAGTACAGGGTGTCTCAAAAGTCATTAAGTTCTTCAACATAAGGTGGCATCTATAGTCAATAGCTATATTGCCAAACAAGCTTTGCCCCCCATGACCATTTTGCCCCCACTGCCCTATGGATATTATTGAACTGTACCATAGCTGAGCTGTTGTTCTGACCTCCTGTTATTCTGCTGTTATTTATAAGGGACGTTAACACGAAGTTCATCAGTCCATATAATAAATAAATGATCTAATTGCTCCTGAAGATATGTATTACGAATTCCATTACCCATGACACGACCGTATTGTTAACGTAGGACTACGAAATTATAGTCGACGAGAACAAACGTTCTAGAAATTTAAGAATTAAACTCTTTAGTAAAACTTGCTGTCTAAAGCGATACTGGAACACTCAACTTATAGAATATTCAAGTAGTATTGGAGTATCTCTTAGCAGAATTACATTTCCAACGCTTTCAAAATGAAAGCTCCAAAGAACAGTCAGAACGGCAACAGGAATTCCGAACCGTGGTGTGGTGCTGGCGGCGACAGCAACCGCTGCGGATCAATTTTTCAACTTCAGTGTTCCATCGAGGAAAGCAACTCTCACCGCTGGAAAGTACGTTTTTCAAACCTAGCTTAAAATGGACTGCATTTTGACGCCACTTATAATTCGGAAACAATGTTCGAATTCACAAATTGATTTTCGTTCGAAAGTGGAAAAGGATTTTCAGACGGAATAACGCATTCCTATATCTTCTATCTATATAAACAAAATGGAAGGCCAAATGTTTTGGTGTGCCCTGAACCCGAGGAAGGAATGGTCCGATTTGAGCTGTGTTTATTTTGTAATATTCTCTGTATCAAACATGTATTCCATGCAACGGAGAAACATGTTATTTTCAAATGCTTGAAGATTCTTGAACGAGAATTGTGTCTTAAAATAATTTTATATTATTTTATATTAAGGACGAATTTTTGTAGAAGTACTAGACAATTTATAGTAAAATGAAATTGTAAAGGGTCAAAGGGTAATCAATCAATGAAGAGTTCAGTGATTGGACTCACTAACGTTCACTTAGTAAGAAAACGTGGATGTTTGAAAGTATTCAAATCAAAAAATCTATTTTGGGCTCGACGGAGTTCGTCGGGTCAGCTAGTATATAAAATAAAAATGTAAGGTCAAATGTGTTGCTAAGCGCGAAACCCGAAGAAGGAATCGTCCGATGTGAGCCATCTTTATTTTGATGTATTCGTCTTTGCCCGTAGTTCAATGTTATGGAGAGAAAAATCGGAAAATTTTCGGAAAAATCTGAAGGAAGTGCGGAAAATTTGGTAAATTGAATACCCATGTTGTGTTGCTAATCGCAAAATCCGAAGATGGAAAGGTTCCTTTCGAGCCGTCTTTATTTTGTTGTATTTATTGTATTCTGCCCATAGAACAATGTTATGATGAGAAAAAGTTTAGAAATTTGTTCTAAAGAATTTATATCTAAACAATAATTTTGGGTCGGACGAAGTTCGCCGGGTCAGCTAGTATAAAAATAAATTCGGTGTATATTACATCGGGTCATATTTTAAAATGTGTCGAAATTTTTAAAATAAACCCTCAGTCCAAAGTTTTGTTGGCCCTGTAAAGGATCAGTGCAAGCTCCACACTAAACTGCCGTAATCTCACAAAGTGACGTAGGTGCCAAAGTTGACGTTTTCTTTTTTTGTTGTTGTAGATCGATAAAGAATACCAAATACTTTCAAAAAATTGCGAAGTTTTGCAGAAATGATAAAAAATGACAATTTGACCTGCAAACCGTGCATTTAAAATCTACTATTTCTACTATTTCCCTCTAAGGTGCGCGTCAGTGTCGTCGAAAATTTAGCGGACAGTAGAACTTTGTAGTTGCTTCCCTAGCATGTTGTAGCCGTTGCGTGCGTTCACTGGACAGGAATGCTCGGTGTGATGTGAGGTCTACCAAGGCGTCAATGCGTGAAACTCCCAGCTCTTCGTGTACTTCCAGGAAAATTTCACGCAAAAGGTTTGTGTCTGTTGGTAGACCTTCAGCTGCGAGCATTACTTATGCACTAGTTCTTGTAATTCCACGAATACAAACAGCCGTTGTTTGGTCGTGGAGGAAGGAAAGATACGTCCTCACTGTGTCCATTATTTTCGAGTCCCGTAGGCGTGCCTTCAAAAAGCGTCTGTCGCCGGCAGCAGATTGCTCCGTAATTCTTATTATAGGAAGTCGCATTGGGTCCAGAAGAGGAGAGCCTTCTCCAGGTACTGAATTCGATTCCACAAGTGTTAGCGGAGTGGAATTTGCGTTTGACGTTGATTGGGTGCTGTTGTAATGTGGCTGATTTTCTGCTCGGTACGGGTTGATTGTTTCGCCCTTCCTGAAATTGATGTATTTCGGGACCGAGAGGCCAGCAATTGGATGGTGGACGGTATTCGATGGTGGGCCAGCAAACTGCACTTTTGCTGAGGCCAGCAGTTCCTTATCCGATTTATCGGCGCGTCTGTGTTGATTTTTGTTATTCGCATTGTTGCGAATGTGCTGGCTGTTGTTGCGTGCAGTTTGCTTTCTTCGCTTCCTGTTGAGTTTTGCTTTGTCGGCTGCTTTTTCTTGAAGCCTACTAAGTCGTTGTTTGGCATCGAATTCCGACCGAGTCTGTCAAGTCAGTTTTTAGGGACTCGAATAATTGGGGCAGAAGGTCGATGGAGTTTGTTGTTGTTGAATGTCCCGAACAGAGCTGTCAATAACGAGCAACTGATACATTGGTTTCTGCCCGTTTTCAACATATTTGGTTTAAATAAGCCATCCGTGATTTGAAGCCACACCACTTCTCGTTCGGTGGTCATCGAAGCAACATGGTTGCCGCAGAACGTCGAGCGATTTATTTAGATAAACGTATATTTCATGAAAGTATGCTTTCAAACTCCAGCAGGGTAACTTTACTGTTGCATGTTGTGGGGTTCGATTACATCTCAAGCGAAATATAGGAGCAAATGTGTTTATAGTTTGTAATAGATGTCTGAGCAGGAAGGAGCGAGTCTGATGCGAGTTGAACCAAATAAACGAGAAATGCTGATAGCTTTCGACTCTACTCGGCTTTTTCGAGTCTACTGAAGTAATAAAAGATTAAATAGCTAAAACGATATTACAAAAAATTCGATGCATTCTAAAATAATATCCGAAGTGATAAACAAGTGAATTGAATAACATAATTCCGTAGTTCTACGTCGAAAAATGCGGTCGTGTCCTAGATACAACCCATTACAATTTTTTTTAAATTTTATTTTATTTAAACAGATCAACAGGTATACAGAACCCAAATGACTCTTACGTACTAATTATAATTATATACTTATTAACTAATAGGAGTGTTTGCTATTGAAATGATGTATTGCTTCTTAAGTACTGTACGAGATACACAGAAATCAAAACAAATATTGTGCCTATTGAATAATCGACACATACTTGACTTTGGCTCATGGTAACCGTAATTTGTGCGTGACAACGGTATCTGGAGAAAGTTGTTAGACCTCAGATTTCTTTGCTGAATGTTGAAGTTCATAAGCTCTAAAAGTTCTGAATAATCAATATGCGACAGTAGCAGGTCGGAGATGAAACATATTTTGACAACGTATCGACGATATGACAAAGAATCCAGCCCGATGAGTTTGCAGCGATCTTCGTAACTGGGTAGGTTGTTGGGATCACTCTAATGTAGATGCCGTAGAGCAAATTTGTCAAATTTACGCTGGATGGTTTCTTAACGCAGGATGCTGTTTTGGTAGTATGGTGACCAAACAATCGATGCGTATTCCATTATCGAACGGACCAGGGAACAATAAACGATTTTCATGCAGTGTATGTCCCCGTAATGTTTAGTTGTACGAAGCATAAATCCAAGCATTCTAGATGACTTCGTTGTAGTAAACGCAATGTGTTCACGAAAATGTAAGCCTAGAGTCGAGCATAACTCCTAGGTCCTTGACACAACTGACTCGTTGTAATATACGATCCCGCAACTTATATTCGAAGTGTACTGCAGTGCGTTTACGCGAGAATGATATGATCGAGCATTTGGTGGGATTAAGAATCATTCTGTTTTTATCACACCGTGGAGAAATGCCGCGTCATGTACACTATGAATCAAATGGTATAGTTTATAATAGACAGAGGAAGACATTTTCCAGCCGTTGCAAGATGAGGTATATTATTAGTCGCGGAGTCTATTTGCTCATGATCAAGACACTCATTGACAACAACACTCTGGAATTCGCACCGGAACAGCTCACAGATGCTACATTGCCAAGTATCATCACGGTCGGTAGACCGGACTCTCTCTTCTGATTGTTGACAAATTCCTAGATTTTTTTTGGGTTGCACATTAAGGTGGATTGCATGCGGTCTTGATATCTGGCAAATAAAACTTTGTTGAGACGTCTGTAATTGTTGTTGGCTAATGTGTAACGGGTTTTCTAAAAATAGGAGCGAGATCTAGTGAATTTCTTCAAGCGCTACTTTCAAACGTTTCAATTATATTAGACCACGGTGGATGCTGGATGTTAAGGATACTTTTCTACGGAACAAACTGGTCGATTGCACATTAGACAAAGTAAGCAAGCCAGTCAACATCACCTACATCTAAAATGACGATCCAATCAATAGTTTAACACGTTCACGCCGGCGCTGTAATTCATGTTCCTCGCCAGCTCCGTTAATATTTTTCGCTCTATCAAACGGAACCTATTCCAGGCAGTATTTGCCGATTGAAAGTTTTTCGGAATAATTCACTTTCGTTTGTTCAAATATGATCTTGCAGAAGGCATTTCCTCCAGTGGCATTCGATTATTGCTACATGCTACGAATCATGACACAATGACACAATAACGATGAGGCAGTCTAGTGCGAGTGGTTAGCGTTTAGCGTCTCAGATTATCATGCCGGGTATTCGGGTTCGATTCCCGTTCTGGCTGGGGCTCGTCGTTCTGGCTTTTTCGTCAAAGTAATTTCCTTCGACTTGCACTGAGGTCACGCGTATTCAAGAGCTTGCCCCTCGGAATACATTCAAGGCGTGTTATTAGGCTTCAGAAACCTCAACTAAGCATTAATAAATGACGCTAGTTAATGTATACGTTGAAACTGCAAAGGTTCCACAGGGAACGTTAACGCCATTCAATAAGAAAGAAGAAGTCTAGTGCGAGCCACCGGTGGTATGCGCCGGCGGGAACGTGTTAACCCTTTGCGGTCGGAATTTATTTTCCTTCAAGGAGATCCTCCTATCTTTCCATGCTAATGATATTTTATTTACACCGAATACCGTTACCTATTGTTCATAGAAACTCCGCATAAATTCGTGAAAAAATTCACTAGACATTCAAATTTGTTTAGAAATAATGTAAATCGTTGAATGAGGTATTTAGTATGATTCCTTGCTATGGTGACTGAGAGCAGACAAACGACCGCAAAGGGTTAAAAGAATAATTTATCCTAGATTGAAGTATATTGCTGTTATCACATATTGCACATAAAGTTTGTAACTAAATAGTCTAAACTCACCAATTTAATTGTCGACTACAAGGATTTCCCAATAATGTATTTTATCTTCAAGCTTCGTGACGATGTTTACTTTCCTCGCCTGCTCAACACCTCTTTCGGATGAATTGAAACTGAGTGTTGATTGAAGAGTAAATGTCGGATTTGGTGAACAGCTGCGCTCATCTGAATTCTCCATCGAAACACATCTTGTAGCAAAACTCAAAACATCCTCGTAAACTGTATTTGTTTTACATCGGATAATTTCGGTCGGCATTATCCTATTAAAAACCTGCTCGACGCATGCCACAAAGGTGAAAAATGCGTAGAAATTTTCTACCTGACGCTTCCTCATGCTTCGCTCAACGGCGGCATGTTGGAGAAAATTAATGAAAATAGATTCTCTCATACTTTGATGGATGTACACCAATCGGTTGTGGAAACAGCAATTGAGATTCGCTGTTTCCACTTCCCAACTTGCCACTTTGCGAGATATGTGCTTTGCACATATTCTGAGGCGAACAATTTTACAATTGCACCGCTGTGTGCGTTATCTATCTTCCAAACGTGTCATCCTTCTAAACTCAAGTCGACCGCGAGTAATCGGTTTCCTATTTTATTACCCGTAGAATTAAGGAAACATGTTAATAGTAAAAATATAGTTTGACTCCTTCAAACCTATGTAACTGAGCCTGTAAAAATAAACGAATTAATAAAAAAAAATCTATCTTCCATTCTTTTTTGTATCGAGCGGTATGTGATATCAGCATTGAGAGTGTCTTCTAGCTGGAGCCAAACTGGGACTTGAATTGATGATCATAGTTTGAATTTCAGCGGGTTTAAAAATACTCAGTCTCTAGTCTTGAAAAAGGCCGATTTGGAAAACTAAACTTTCGGCCTTGAGAAAGTCATTTGAAAAGTTTCGCTGTTGTCTGGTCGCTAGCTCGATGATTGATGAATCGGTAAAGTTAGGAATGTGAGGTTGGGGATAGCTTGTTTATACTCCATAAATCGAGAAAGGCTAAATTGCATTGTTCGTAGAACGAACGTACAATGATTTCTGACTTGTCTGGCACCTTTGATGTAGTCCTACGTTAAAAAAAGGTAATGATTTCTAAGATTTTTGTTAATGTACATACAAAATGGTTTGAATTGAAGTAACACCAGATGGACCAACCAGAAAAGCGTGCCCGGCCGCAGGTTGAGTAAAACTGTTCTAGAGGTATTAGTTATCTATTTTGGAAATGATTAAGCAATACTCAATGCTCCGTTTGATTTTTTTTTGTTTTTTTTCCAAAACTGCCGAGACGCTCGAAAATCTTGCTAGTCATACAATCATGATTTGAATTCCTGGACCACAAATTTCGTTACAAAGTCGCACATCATTAAAAACATATATGTATATGGCCGTTAATGTCTGAACTATTGTTATTACAGCCTACCGAAGCGCCAGGTACAACCCCGGCAAAAATCACGCAAGATAAGGTTTCACCAGCAGTTCTGCCCACAGAATCTGTTCATATCAGTGTTGATTTGAGAACATCGAACACTCCGAAACACAACAATCAAGCCAATACAAACACATCGCCTGCGGTGATCCATTCTGCAAGCACCATAACCAAAACATCACAACCTGCGGTAATAGATATACCAAAGCAATCTGTTAATGTAGTTCAACCGATACAATCCATGCGCACGATCGAGCTTTCCACAGGCCGGGTACGAGAAGGTTTCGGTAAGTGTAAACCATCTCTTCCCCGGAATTCGTTGGGCTCACCATGTTGACGTTGTTTTTCAGCGAATGGCGACGTAATAGTAACACTGTTGCCAACGAATACTCGTTGGCCCTGGATCACACCGGCTGTGTTCCGTCCAGAGCTTGTTCCCGAAGAACTTATGGCGCAGGGATTAACGGTGAGGGACACATGATATTTCTTGAGAGAAGGATATTTTTTGTGGATCAATTGAACAACGTCGATCATTTGCCTCATTTCAGCTCACTGTCGAAGAGTATGTCCACGCGATGGAAACTCTTGTGAATGACTACCGCTTCACCATGTACAACATTTGCTACAAACGAGTACTGGTCCTGTGGATCCTGTTTGCCTTTATCGTACTACTTGGTTTGCTGTTTTCCGGACTTTATGGAATCACACTATTTTCTTTGGGAGTGGGCTGGCTGTTCCTGAATGCGGCAGCAATTTTTCTGTGCATGTGGGTCAAGCTTCGTTTGGCGCGTGGTTTGGAGCGCTGCATGGCAAGAGTGAACAAGCAGTTGATAAGGCACAAGATTCTCCTAGCGCTGGACGATCGGGGCCACATATCCTGTCATAAAGTAAACCTCTGTTTTCTGTACTTTGAGCCTTCCCAATGTATCAGCTATTTGAATGAATTCATCGAACGGAGTGAACAGAATGGCAACACGATCGAACCTGGATGGGAGAGCCGATTGGATGTGTCCACAAATGATATCGTGATTCAAGGAGCGAACACGACTCGTCTATCGAGAAAGCAGGTACGTTCATTCAACGTTTGTCTTATGAATATAAATTATTTGGAGGGTTTAGTGGTTAGTGCTTTAACTGACAGTTTATGTAAATATATTATATCAATGAACTGCAGGGTAGAGCAGAGGAAATTTTCCTCCGGTATCTACAACGCTGGGGTAAGGATTATCTCCGGCGAAGATTGGATTGGACCATCGAAGAAAATGGAATAATTTCAGCCCCAAGACACATTCCAACTGCATACTGTCCGTGTCAGTATGCAGAAGAGGTTTTGCTGCACAAAAAACCAAAAGAAGATCCACGAGTTTGTTGTGCATCTCTGCGGCAACGTTTACAAAGGATAGGGTTCCAGTTTTAAAACCTCGATAAAAAATTGTAAAACAAATATGATCGACATGCCTAAAGCCGTTATTGTGTTGCAGCGTTTGAAGATGATATTCAGTATATATTTACAATCTGATTAAGTATTAGTACAAACTTGTCAATATATTTTGTCCAAACATGATTGAGAAATTGAGAAACTAATAATTTATTAATAAGTTTTACATCGTGAACGTAAACAATCGTTCTTTTTTGAGTTGGCACGCAATAGCTTTGACCATGATTTGTTACAGGAACGAGGTTTTTTGCTGTTGCTACGGTACGCATCCAGGTGGGGGAACGAATCGATGCGTGGACTAATTGATGTAACATCCCTTCAGCCAGCCCGCCATTGCCGTCAGTTTCAGTGCCCTTGTCAATATATCGAGTTTCATCTCAAATGCAAACCACGAGGCAAGTGCAAATTTTGTAATTTTCTTCATTGGGTGACGGCTTCTGAACAGTATGGGTAGTTTGGACACAGAGTGTTAATTAGCTGGGCCTTTCAACTGTGAGCGGTTTGTGTTTGCATGCTAGGTTATTGGAAAGACAAGTGCCTTTTTATTGACTGAAACGTTGATTGTTTTCTTCAGCTGTCGCCAAGCTGAATAAAAAGTAAACAGAAGTACGACGTACTTATCGTAGAATCCGATTTAATCGATCTTGGTAGTGAAAAATGTAAAACATCACTTATTGTAATTTTAATTAATTGTTGTATGGCTTTTTATTCAAATGCATTTAATAAGAAATTATTTACAATACACAATATCCATATAAAAGAGCGCTCAGTAGTAGACAAAGTATTGTGATAAGCAAAAACACCGTAGTTTTAATGGTATTCGATCGATTCTGATTCCGTCCATGTGTACTTACTTAACTATTACCGATTGCTCATAATGCTATTCATTAGAACATACGTGTAGATTGTATAGAAAGCGAAGAAAGTGGTGAAATGCCGTACCATACCATTTAGAGTAATATATTTTTAGAATGTTATTTTATACATATAAGCAGCCGGGAAGGCAGTCAATGTCATCAATAAAATATACATGTTGAAGCTAAACTATGTTTAAGTCTATCTCTAAAAATAGCACATCCATTCTTTCACTTTGCACAACCTAATAAAATAACACGGGACCATACTTAAACTCACTCTCTACTCGGAACTGAGAAGTCTATCATCTCTATGTACATAGTAACCAAAAAATTGAAGAATATACTACACGCCATATCGTGTGAATACGAATATGATTATACATTCTGTCAAATATATCCCGGGAAATTGTGTTTAAAAAAAATGGTTCAATTATCATCTAAATTCTTATGATCGCCTTCAAAATATCCCCCATCTGAAGCAATACAGTTTTCCCTACAAACAATCCAGTCATCGAAACACTTTTATGAATTTAATGAATCCCTTCAGTAATTTGAGTTTCGGAAAAAGAAAAAAATCATAAGGTGCCATATCTGGAGAGTTCGGTGCTTGTCATATTCTTTCCATTTTGGTCAAACATTTGTTCATAATGATCGATCGATGAGCTGGTGCATTATCGTGATGCAAAATCCAAGTGTTATCCTTCCACATATCTGGCCGTTAGCGACGATTTTTTTTCTCTCAAACGCCTCATAACGTAATCCGTTTTATGGACTGCTTGATCCTCCGGAAGAAACTCCGAACGGAGATCATCATACATCAGGTCAAAAATTCCCGAGCAAAAAAAGGTTTACTTGTTCTTAACACTTTGACAACCGTACGTTTCGTAAAAAAAATATTCGCTTGGCGCCGGCAGCGCTTATTCGGATTACTTAGCTTGTTGTCGCCGGTTCTTGACATTATCGGGAAATTATAATTTGTTAAGTTTAACTAATCTCATCGTTCGTTTTCATAAGTTCTTTCTGTTCTGCTCCCTTACTTTCATGAAATTTTGAAGATATACATACGTAAATATTGCAAATCTGTCCATATTCCCTCCACTGTCCATGCGGGTAATCATCGAAAAAATGTTCTACTTTTCGGTCTGTTTTAATGTTTTTTAAAAACATTGAAAAACATTTGGCCGTTTGATTCCAAAAACAGTATATTGAAATGCAAGAAACTACATTTAAGTTTGGAGAAACATTAGTTTCAAAAAATATAATTGAAGTTCTTCCTCATATGTTCGTATTTCCCCACCTCCCTTTCTTATAAAAACATTAGCTGACCCGACACACGTTGTTCTGCCATTTGAATAATTTCTAGTGAATATTCTGGCTGTTCAGTTGAAAATGTTTTAACGATCAATGGAATTAATCGATTGTGATCGATGAAGAATAAATTCCACGTGGATATCGAGCAGTAACGTAAAGGTTTGACCGTGGGAAAATGGTCTTCCACAACCAGAGTGTAATGTGGAGAAGGGATCTATAACATACAGAGAAATGGAACGTTTCAGACGATAGCCGCCGAAAAATTGAAACTAAAAAAAACGGGTAGGTAATGTCGGGGACATAACCGGAGTGACGTAGGACTATACAAAGGGGACAGCTTTTGTTAAATATATATTTTAAATATATTGTTTTATTTTCTTCTCCTACGTGAATTCCTACCTATCTACCTGAAAAATGGATTAGTTTACTGTTTACTCTTTATGAATATGTTGATGGTTCTGAAAAGAACCTGTGGTGTTGTGTTTTTGTTATCACTCGATATTCCCATCTTGTTCGGTTAAACATTCCTGTTTAGCTATTGCGTTTGCCACTCGCCACAGCTTTCACAGTTGGAAAATTTCTTTCCATCCAGCTTGTGACATGTTGTTCAGTAAATTACATTTAATGCGACGTGCCGGAGAAACACTTTGCCACTCACTGAAACTAATTGTTGCCTTGATAAGCGCCGAACCGAAGCTGCTCTGTTCTTGATGCGGGTTTTCTGATTGTCGTGAGCAGCTTTGCAAGCCAACTCGAGCACTCCGACGGCCGAAGCTCTATAATCGCTGTTAGGTATACTGGTGCTCCGGGACCAACCCGTTCGGCCTAGTTACCCTAGCGGAGCAATCAGTGAATGCGACCAACAGGGAACTGGAGACCTGCACGGTTCGAGTGAGACTTTGCCTTTCCCTTAACTTGTCCTCCAACCACACGGGTTTACGGTTTGAAAGAAAATAAGATATTTTTTTGGGGTCCACGTGTTTTATACTCAAGCGGTACACACTCACAGGATAGAGACAAATCGGCAGACTCAGCCAGAGGGGCGAGTCCAACGAGACGAACGAATGAGCGTTAAAAGGGAGCGATGGCAAAAAAATACATTCATTACGATTTGTTCGCTCGTTGGATTCACATGCAGACTAAAAAGGGTCCTTTTCAGGATCACAAAATTATTTTCAATCTAAAGAGTTTATTGTTTTGTTATCACTCGATACCCCCTTCTTGTTCGGCTAAACCTTTCTGTTTAGCGATTGCATTTGCCACTCACTACAGCTTTCACAGTTGGAAAATTTCTTCCCATCCAGCTTGTGACATATTTTACAGTAAATTACATTCAATGGCATGTCGCATTACCACCACTCAGTATCGGATTGGAGGTAATTTTAACCTGTAATTGAACATTTGCGATGACAGTGGTACAGTGTCGACTTACAATGTGGGGTCATAATTTGGACCCCGAACTCTATGTTTACAAAAATGTTCAACTAAATATGTCGCATTACATGTCCGTCCAATTAGCTAAATGTCGAACTAATTGTAAATTACTGTACTTTCAATCTGGAAACAATTTCAGAATTGATGAAATTTGAATAATCAGGAAAGTCCCTTAACTATCAATAAGCTCAGAACAACTGCCAAATTCACATACTCATCAGATTATGAAACAAATTATGAAAAAATCAATTTGTGTTTTATTATTATTTTGGATATTGTTTTAGAAAGCATTGAACTGTATTTCCTAAACTCTTTTTTGGGAGGTTTAATGGCCCTGAAAAGCGCCTTGTTTTATGGAATGGTTCCAATTTAGAAAACTTAGTACTCGTGGTTTTGAAAAAAACCATTTCGAATGCCCTCGATGCCGCCTTGTTCTGGATTTGCCATCAAAGCAGTTTGTATAAAGAACAAACTTTTTTCTTCTGCTACCTGAAGCCGTTTTGCGATTGCGTTTGCCACTCGCCACTCGCTGCTACTGCCTGTTGTCTTGATGTCCACCGAACCGAATGTGTTCTGTTCCGAATGCGGCTTTTCTTATCGTCGCGAGCAGCTTTGCCAGCTAACTCGATCACTTCGGCGGCCGAAACTATATAACGCCGGCTAGGTGGACTGATGCACTGGTACTAACGCGCTCGGCCTAGCTACCCTTGCGGGGAACTCCAGATCAACACGGTTCGAGCGGGATTTTGCCTTTCCCTTCATTTTCCTCCTTTACCATGTCCAGACATGGCTGCTTGGGTTGGTTTGTTGATGTGTTCTGATGCGAACCGATGTGGTGTACGGTTTGGATGAGAACGATCGTTACGGCAGCGGAGCGGGGATTTTTAAGCTGACTGGCTGGCTCGAGAATTACGCATGTGTGAGACTGCGACCAATGTTTCGTTCATTTTTTTCTTTTTCCTTTCCAATCGTGCTTCATTCTATTTCGCTGCTGCTCTAGTTGCCCGTTTTGGCCGGTACGATTTGAGGAGCACAAAATGGACCAATCAAAAATGGGCACATAGTGCATTTTGACAATGCTTGATATTTCACAATTATTCAATTATTTATCTCAAGAAAAATGAAATGTTATTCGTTATGATAGATGCGTAGATATATTTCCTATCAATTGATGCAAAAACCTTTGCGATCTATTGAGAAATGCTCGAGTTATAAGCGTTCCAAATCTTGCATTTTTTCCTACTTGTTCAGTGCCTAGATTTCCATTTCACCCCCTATATCTTCCGGTTAGACGTAGTCCTACGTCAAAAACATGTTTTCTATTCAATGTATTCTATAAACGCAACTGACATACTTGATCTCTTTAATGTTGAATGTAAAGTTAAAAAATTGTAATGGGTTGTATCTAGGACACGACCGCAGTTTTCGACGTAGAACTACGGAATTATATTATTCAATCCACTTGTTTATCACTTCGGATATTATTTTAGAACGCATCGTAATTTTTGTAATGTCTTTTTGTGGAAATTTATACCAAGGCTATTCACAGTGGACATTCCGGGCAGAACGGAATGATACAACGGTCACGTGTAAGAAAAAAAAATAAAACTCGGGAGTAATAGAAAACTACGTGTATATTTATTTGCGTACTGCGGTGGAATGACGATAACTTACATCTCAACTGTTCGTATTTTATTAACGGCGTTTAACGACTATCGCTGTCTACTCGTTCTATTTCTTGCAGTGCTGCCGTTTAGAAGGGAAAAATATCGCCGAACTTCAACACTCCTCCTCGATATTATTATTATTTTTGTCTTTAGTCTGCAATGATCAATCCAACATCCTCCGAAAACTTCCGCAACTTGATGCTTCCAAGTGGCTTTGTCAACATATCAGCTTTCATTTCTTCTGTGCTGCAATATTTGAGCACAACAACACCTTTCTCTGCTAAGTCCTTCGTGAAATGCATCCTAGTATCTATGTGTTTCGATCTACGCGACAAATGGTCAAGTTGAACAAAGTCAATACAACTTCTGTTGTCTTCGTAGATTGTGGTGGGATCCAATTGATGTTCTTGAAAATCTTCCAACAGGCGACGTAACCAAATTAATTCCTTGCACGACTCCGATAAAGCTACGTATTCCGCTTCCATGCTGGAAAGAGCCACGCTCGCCTGTTTGCGGCTCACCCAACACACAGTAGCACCTCCCAGTTGGAACAGATATCCTGAAGTCGATTTTCTATCAGAAATATCACCACTCCAATCAGAATCACAGAAACCTTGTAGCGTAACGGAATCATTCCTGTCAATCATCAGCTTCAATTTATACTTGATTGTATGCAACAAATACCGCAAAATTCTTCTGAGCTCATTCCAGTCCACTTCGTTTGGCTCACTAGTCTGTCGGCTCAGAATAGTAACGCTTGCTATTACATCAGGACGAGTATTAAGTGCTATGTAAAGTAGTGCTCCGACAAGACTGCGGTAGCGATTGTTATTTGGCAATTTTCTGCTTCCTTCTCGGTTCTTGTAATATCCTATATCGAGTGGATATTTAGAGCCTTTGGCATGCTGCAGTCCGAATTGAACTATCACCTTCCTAATGTAAACTTCTTGATCTAGACTGAAGATACCGTCTTTGTCTCTTGAAACTCTAATTCCCAGAAATTGTTCAATTTCTCCAAGCGATGTTAATTCAATGTTACTTTTAAGAGCTGCTTCCAATCTTTTTATTTCTTCTATGTTAGTGCTGGCGACAACCATGTCATCAACGTAAATGATCAAGTAGACACGCACTCCATTTTTCGTCACCAAACTGTACAGGCAAGAATCAGCTTTTGATTGCATAAATCCATACTTCATTAGTAATTCATGAATTGTGTCATTCCAAACACGAGCACTCTGCTTCAGTCCATATAAGCTTCTCTCAAGTTTACATACCTTCTTCTCGTTTCCTCGCTTGACGAAACCCTCAGGTTGCTGCATATAAATTTCTTCAACTAACTTTCCATGTAGATAAGCACATTTTACATCTAGGTGATGCACATGCATTTGCTTGTGTCCGGCTACTGACAATAAGACTCTTAAGGTTGTTTGGCTTGCTACTGGCGAAAAACACCTCACTATAATCAATCCCGTACTGTTGAGTGTATCCTTGGGCGACTAGGCGTGCCTTAAAACGAGACACGTTACCCTCATTGTCCTCTTTACGTCTAAACACCCACTTGCAACCGATTGGCCTACGGCCAGGTGGTAGGTCTACTAATCTCCAGGTTTGATTCTTGATTAAGGATTCGAATTCTTCCTTCATAGCTTCCGTCCATAAGTCACGCTCAGGACCTGTAACTGCCTCACTGTAGCTTGTTGGTTCTGCTTCAACAGCCATCGCAATGTCCACTACATAATCGTTGAATCGTTGTGGTAAATTTCCTCGGGTAGCACGTTTTCCATCAGCATTTCTCAGTTCATCACTTCCTTCGACGTTATCTTCTTCACAGCTATGTAGTTCATCGTCAGATTCACGAAACTCCTCCTGAAGCGGCAGCTGAGCTTCATTGGGATTCATCCGAACTTCACCTTCTAAACTTGTCAATCCAGGCCAATCCAAGCCTCCTGCGGTTGATTCACTCAAGTTGTTCAATGGTGATCCATCTTTCTGTTCGATAAACTGAACGTCACGACTGATTGTTATGCTGTCATTCGTCGGATCCAGGAAACGATAGGCTTTCCGATCCTCGCAATAGCCTACAAACACCAACTTTTGACCTTTTGCATCGAATTTCACGCGTTTCACTGCGGGAACATGAACAAAAGCCGTTGCTCCAAATACGCGGATATGTTTTAGGTTGGGTTTTTGCCCGAACCATTTCTCGTAAGGGGTAACATCTACAGATCGGGATGGAAGACGATTTTGCAAATAAGCTGCTGTCATAACTGCCTCGCCCCAATATTTCTTCTCCAGTTTAGCGTCCAGTAACATACACGACGCCATCTCCTGCAAGGTCCTATTCTTGCGTTCCGAGACACCATTCTGTTGAGGAGAGTATGGGGCCGTTACCTGCGATACAATACCCTCTGAATCATAGAACTCCTTCAATTCACGATTAAGGTATTCTCCGCCTCCATCAGACCGTATTACACAGGGTGCTCTACCAAATCTGGTCTTTACATGAGCGACATATCGTTTAACACAAACCGCAACGTCAGATTTTTGTCGTAGTAAGAAAACTACACAATAACGACTATAATCATCGGTTAATGTCAGAATATACCGGCAGCCTCCGGGAGTAACATTTGCCATAGGCCCACACACGTCAGAGTGTATCAAATCTAATACGTGGTTTGATCTGTGTACCGATACCTTAGGAAAAGAACTTCGTGTTATTTCGCCTTATAGACATATCTCACATATCTGCCTAATTCCGCAATCCTGAACGACAATTCCTTCCGAAAGTTCCTTAGCACGTTCCAAAACAGCTGGGTCTCGATGCCCCATCCGCCTATGCCAGGTGTGCTGGCAGTCCTTCGAATGCCGCATCACTTTTCCGAGCTTCGCGTGCTCCACCGTACACAATGCATATAGATTTCCACTAACTTCTCCCATCGCGACGATACATCCAGTATCACTTACTATTTGGCAATTCGTTGCACCAAATTTCACTTCGAACCCTTTCTGCGCTAGTTTACGAACCGAGATCAGTCCACTGTTTAAGGCGGGATATACAGTACATCATTGATGGTAATATCGTTCACCTTACCATCTCCATCTACACAACGAACCGTTCCTTCACCGATACCGCTCGCTTTAGTAATCGAACCGTCCGCCAACACGACTTCTGTTTTCACATTTTTGTCCAGCTTCACAAAAAATGTTCTTTCACTCGTCATGTGGCACGAACATCCACTGTCAATATACCACGAACCGTTTTTCAGATTATCATCAACCGTGAAACACACTGGGAGATCTTTTTCGGCAACTTGCTTGGAATCGCGCTTACTGTTCTTCGAATCACCCTCACTTTTCTTATTTTGTTGCTGCTGTTGCTGCTTCAGCAAACGACAGTTCGCCTTAAAATGACCCGGCTTCTGGCAATGAAAACAAACTTTGCTCTTCTTATCCTTGGCCTTCATCACTTTTTCCTCCGATCCTCCAGATCGCTCTGATCTTCGTTGGAACTCATCTAACAACTTTTGTTTCACAAAATCAATGGTTAAATCTTCGTCTGGACGACTTTCCAGAGCAGTAACCAATCCACTGTACGAGTCAGGTAAACTCCGATGTATCATCGCAATTTTAAGAGAATCTTCTAGCTGCTGCCCTGCACATGTAAGCCGGTCGAAAAGACCTTCCAGCTCTTGTAAATGCTTCTCTAAATCACTGCCCTCACTCATATTCAAACTGCAAATTCGCTTGAGGAGCGACACACGCGACGTCATCGTTGCCCGCTCATGATACGTTCTAAGAGCTTCCCACACCGTACGCGATTCCGTTACATTTTTCACGAGATTCAATTGGTTGTCTTCTATATACAACACAATTGTTGCCACACATTTTTGGTCTGCCTTCTTCCAGGCATCCGTCACAACTGCTGGCTTCGCATCCACCACTACGAACCACAAATCTTCACGCTTCAGGAGCATTTCCATCCGTGTTTTCCATGTTTGGTAATTTTGGTTGTTTAACCGTGCAAACAAAAATTTCTCAGCCATTCTGATTCCTATCAAAATACTGTCACTCAGTTTTGTTCCCACACAACCACTTGTATTGGTTAGTCCCGGCTTCGGCGTACCGACTGTAACGCAAACACAAGCCCCAACGGTAACCGCACACCAATACCAAACAACTTTTGCACCGACGCTGCAACTTTGCACTACAATGGTGCCACGGGAAACCAAAAAATCGCTCGAAAAAACACTTTTATTGTCTCTTACACTTCACTGGGCCCATAACCTGTGGAAATTTATACCAAGGCTATTCACAGTGGACATTCCGGGCAGAACGGAATGATACAACGGTCACGTGTAAGAAAAAAAAATTAAACTCGGGAGTAATAGAAAACTACGTGTATATTTATTTGCGTACTGCGGTGGAATGACGATAACTTACATCTCAACTGTTCGTATTTTATTAACGGCGTTTAACGACTATCGCTGTCTACTCGTTCTATTTCTTGCAGTGCTGCCGTTTAGAAGGGACAAATATCGCCGAACTTCAACACTTTTTAGCTATTTAATCTATTATTACTTCAGTAGACTCGAAAAAGCCGAGTAGAGTCGAAAGCTATAAGCGTTTCTATTTTATTTGGTTCAATTCGCATCAGACTTTCTCCTTCCCACTCAGAAATCGATCACAAACTATGATCCCTTTTTGCTCCTATATTCTGCTTGAGATGTGATCGTACCCCACAACATGCAACAATTTATTGAAAATATCAACCAAATAATACCTGTGCATAAAAATCAGATCTTTTTTCTGCATCATATGCCTTAAGCGTCCGAAATAAGATTCAGCACGTTTTTCTAAATAAATTTAGTGTATATCTATATTCTAAAATTCCGGATACTCTTCCATATCCGCACTAGCACAAAAAATTCTCGTATGTTGCTTTTCTTTGTCGTAGCACACCACGATACTGTATGTGTATGTATGTGAAATCAGCATTAAGCAATGATATCCGCTTGTTGTGTTATGTTAGCTCACTCGCATCTGTGTTTTCCTTCTATTCTATTTTTGGTTTCCGCCTTTAGCCCTGAGAAGGGCCCCTTGTGGAAAGAAACTCTATTCCATACTCCGCTCGACGCTCTGCGGCAACCATGTTGCTTCGATGACCACCAAACGAGAAGTGGTGTGGCTTCAGGTTAGGTTAGGTTTTGTATTATAGAGACTTTAAACTTTTTCAGTTCATTCGTCTCTAGCCTTGAGAAAGGCCCTTGGAAAACTTTACTCTATTCCGGCACTACACCTCCACCCAACGATGTTGTCCAGTCGGTGTCCACGCAACGAATGTGTGGCTTCAAATCGCGGATGGCTTATTCAAAACAAATATGTTGGAAACGGGCCGAAACGAATGTATCAGTTGCTCGTTATTGACAGCTCTGTTCGGGAATACACACAAACCGACAGAACAAATGTATGGGAATATGAGAATGCTTCCAGTTTTCATTAATTTAAAATGTTTAGCCATTAGTGGATTGTACTGCATAGTATAAAAAACGAATCTTAGAGAATTTCCGATTCCATTGGTGTGCAAAGTATCAGAATTTGTTCTCTGTGAAAATAGTTATTAACGTTAACTTTATTTCACAAAAACGTGACCTGTTTTCTGATTTGGCACCCTTCCTGAAAGACGTAGTTCTACGTCAAAAGTTATATAATTTTGTCGTAAAATGATAAAATTAAATAAAGAAAATCAATATTAATTTCGTTAAATTGCCAGTTAAAGAAAAATACGCGCTACCGTTTTGATATGGTCTGCTAAATTTATAAGTGCTGCGTCCCATGCATGAATTGGGAAACCAAAGATACGCCAGACAACTTCATTGAAGCTTATGTACCGGCCAATGTGATTCAATCAAGGAGTATTCACATCATTCCTATTTTCATGGACTTGCATATTTATTTACTGCTCTTCACTGAACTGCGTTGTTGATATTTTTGAATAATTATCAGAGTTTGATAGTTGATATATTGGATATCAGCCTACGCTTTTGATCATGTCATTGATGCAATCTTTTTGGAAAACGATTTGTACATTTCCATTTGCCATGCAAGGTGATAAAAGATTTAAATCACCACGTGGGCTGATTTATTGCTGATTATTTGTAGTAGCAATATCGAACAGTCACCCATATTCCGGAATCCGATTGCTTTGAACTCCGATCGGATTTCACGATTCGTCTTTTGCATTCTGAAATCAGATCGACGTGCTATGATAAAATATAATAAAAATAAAAAATAAAAATATATTACTCAATGTACATATATAAAAATCATTATTCAGTGTTGTTTAAATACTCAATAAATAGACATAGCCATAAATTGAATTCCTGAATCTCCTTGAATTTGCGCCAAAACGTCATCTATAAAATCATTATCAGAGACAATTTTCGTTTAATATTTTTCCCCAAATGCAAAGAATGTGTTATCCTGTTACACAGAACACATATTAGAGACTATTCTGGTTTTTTTCCGTAGAGTCCTTTTTTTTCATTTATAATTTTTGTTTTAGAAGCTTGTTCATTCCACCCGAAAATGCATTATCAATTTTCACTTCACAAAGATGGAATACGAAGCTCAACGTCGAATTGCATGGCGATGCTGTCACATTTACACAACTCGATTGAACTTGAGTTTCTGTCCGTTCGAGTAATTCTGATTCGATCGGAGTTCAGTATACACGAGAATAGTTGATCAGTACATTGATCTAGAATTTCCGAGGAAATTACTCTACGGTTTCGTTCAGAGCGTATTTTGTCGACCAATTTATCGGCTCATACTTTTGACGTAGGACTACGTCTAACCGGAAGATATACGGGGGTGAAATGGAAATCTAGGCACTGAACAAATAGGAAAAAATGCAAGATTTGGAACGCTTATAACTCGAGCATTTCTCAATAGATCGCAAAGGTTTTTGGATCAATTGATAGGAAATATATCTACGCATCTATCATAACGAATAACATTTCATTTTTCTTGAGATAAATAATTGAATAATTGTGAAATATCAAGCATTGTCCAAATGCACTATGTGCCCATTTTTGATTGGTCCATTTTGTGCTCCTCAAATCGTACCGACCAAAACGGGCAACCAGAGCAGCAGTGAAATAGAATGAAGCACGATTGGAAAGGAAAAAGAACAAAAATGAACGAAACATTGGTCGCAGTCTCACACATGCGTAATTCTCGAGCCAGTCAGTCTGCTTTAAAATCCCCGCTCTGATGCCGTAACGATCGTTCTTTGTGTGGACACCGACTGGACAACATCGTTGCTGGACGAGCTGGACGGCGAGGAATCGAGTGCCTTTCTCAAGGCAAGAGGGTGGAGGTGGTAGTGTTGGAGTAGAGTAGAGTAGAGTTTTCAAAGGGCCTTTCTCAAGGCTAGAGGCGAATGAACTGAAAAACTTTAAAGTCTCTATAATACAATTCCTTCCTTCCGTAACGATCATTCTCATTCAAACCGTACACCACATCGGTTCGCATCACAACACATCAACAAACCAACCCAAGCAGCCATGTCTGGACATGGCAAAGGAGGAAAAGTGAAGGGAAAGGCAAAACCCGCTCGAACTGTGTCGGTCTGGAGTTCCCCGCAAGGGTAGCTAGGCCGAGCGCGTTAGTACCAGTGCACCAGTCCACCTAGCCGGCGTTATATAGTTTCGGCCGCCGAAGTGATCCCGTTAGCTGGCAAAGCTGCTCGCGACGATAAGAAAACCCGCATTTGGAACAGAACACATTCGGTTCGGTGGACATCAAGACAACAGGCAGTTGCAGCGAGTGGCAAACGCAACCGCAAAACGGCAGCTGGTAGCAGAAGAAAAAAGTTTGTTCTTTATACAATCTGCTTTGGTGGCAAATCCAGAACAAGGCGGCATCGAGGGCGTTCGAAATGGATTTTTTCAAAACCACGAGTACAAAGTTTTCTAAATTGGAACCATTCCATAAAACAAGGCGCTTGTCAGGGCCATTGAACCTTTCAAAAAAGAGTTTACGAAAAACAGTTCAATGCTTTCTAAAATAATATCCAAAATAATAATAAAACACAAATTGATTTTTTCATAAATTGTTTGCCAGGATCTGATGAGTATGTGAATTTGGCAGTTGTTCTGAGCTTATTGATAGTTGGGGACTTTCCTGATTATTCAATTTTCATCAATTCTTAAATTGTTTCCAGATTGAAAGTACAGTAATTTACAATTAGTTCGACATTTAGCTAATTGGACGGACATGTAATGCGACATATTTAGTTGGACATTTTTGTAAACATAGAGATCCAAATTATGACCCCAATTGAAAGTCGACACTGTATCACTGTCATCGCAAATTTTCAATTACAGGTTAAAATCGCCTCCAATGCGACACTGAGTGGTGCTTCGACACGTCGCGTTAAATGTAATTTACTGTACAACATGTCATAAGCAGGATGGGCATTTTTATTTACTTTGTTTGCGGAGACTACAAATCTTACAGTTCATTCGTCTCCGAAACCACAGCTTAAGGTACGGTAATGTGCTCAATAGTGAAATATATGATAGTGAACGAGCTGATGACCACCTGTGCATTCCCTATCGCAGCCATCATTTTGATTGTACGATATGTGTATACGCCGAAAGATGCCCGGCGTTGAACATTTCATAAGTACAAAGCCTTCAGAAAAAAATCAAGAATCAAGTTTGTAAAAAAAACGCAAAAACACAACACCAAAGGTTCTTTTCAGAACCCCCAACATGTTCATAAAGAGTAAACAGTAAACTAATCCATTTTTCAGGTAGATAGGTAGGAATTCACGTAGGAGAAGAAAATAAAACAATATATTTAAAATATATATTTAGCAAAAGCTGTCCCCTTTGTATAGTCCTACGTCACTCCGGTTATGTCACCGACATTACCCACCCGTCTTTTTATAAACGAATTTTAATGTCTACTGAACTTGTTCACGAATCAAAACAGTGCTTCTATGAATGATTAATAACGGTACTCAGTATAAACAAAAGCCGTTACCCGTGCTTGAGGAAAGGCTTAACTCAACATTTCATGCATTGCGGCATATGTTAAAACAGAACGATTGAAGGCGGAAGACACCAAACTAATTATTGCTGCATTTTAGAGACTGTTTGGAAATATATCACACGAAGAAATATTCTTTATATGCATGTAACACATTGAAACACATGCTTAGTAGATACTTATCTGAAGTTAACAAAAAAAATAATCAAGTTCATCTTTCATAATTTCACCAGTTATGAATATAATGTATATAATCTCTCAAAGTTATACATCACTGCTTTTTCAAGTAAAAATAATTACGACCAGTACGATACCCATGTTCAAATTTAATACGATCGCAAAGGGTTGAAGAATCGATGACATGATGTTAGAAGTATTTTTTGGTGCAAATCTCTGAAGATTTCTCCCGGAGAAAATTGTAAATCAAATCTATCGATTTGTCACAAATTTTTTTCAGGTTTTTGTCAGGTTTTTCAATAAGAACGCTACAAAGGTTTTTTAAAATAAAATTTAAATGAAAACAAAAAAAATAAATAAAACGGTTTTGGATATCAATGAAATTCTTTATTCATGTAAAAGTACATTTGATGCCATTATGTATGGAACTCAATTTCTTTTGCATAGCCACCAAGGGCACGCTTGCAGTAGTTCTAGCATAAATCGGCCGATACTGCGGCAATTTCACGTCCGATATTCGTACGAAGTTCATCGATCGTCGCTGGCTTGTTGGCATACGACATAGACTTGACGTAGCCCCACAGAAAATAGTCTAACGGCGTGAAATCGCACGACCAAGGCGGCTAATTGACTGTGCCATTTCGTGAGATAACACGCTCACCAAACTTGGTTTTCAATAAATCGATTGTTAATTTCGCTGTGTGGCTTGTGGCGCCGTCCTGTTCAAACCACATATTATCCAAGTCCATATGATACAATTGGAGCCAAAAATATTCGATTATCATTGAGCGGTAGCGATTCCCATTCACAGTAACGTGTCGGTCTTGAACATCACGGAAGAAGTATGGCCCAATGACGACGCCGGACCATAAATCGTACCAAACCGTATTTTTTTCGGGATGCATGCATATTTTACTAATTGACGAAGCCATTCAGCCAGAAATGAACCTCATCGCTGAAGATGAATTTTCGATGAAAATCCAGATAATTTTCAAGTTGTTGCTCAGCCCAATTCATTTAATCTTGTAAGGATGTAGGCCAAAATCTTAACGCAAAATTCGCCACAATGACGTCACAGAGATGCCCAATGCTTGAGAACGACGTTTGAGAGACTGATTTGGATCTTCCTCAATGGTTGCGCTAGTGGCAGCAATATTCTCGACACTACGGGCCCTTCTTCATTACAAATTTGCTCGGGAACATTTTGTACTATGCCTGTGGATTCAAATTTTTCCACTAGACTGTTGATTTTGTTGATCTGGCAGGACGATTATAACGACCATAAATTGGACGTAGCGCTCTAAAGTAGAGGCCATTGACTCCGAATTTCGGTAGTAAATTTAAAAATCTCGACTCGTTGTTAGATTGTATATCTTTCCATTATGAAATGACAAACCTTACTGAAAAGAAATGTCAAGAACGGGAAAAAAAAAGCGTCGTTTGCTGTCCCTATTGGTCTACTTTTGTAGCGTCCCTCTTGAAATACCCGTTAATTAAACTGACCAGACGTCCCGCGTTACGCGGGACAGTCCCGCATTTCAACGAAATGTCCCGCGTAAGATTCCGTCCCGCATTTGGCAAAAGAAACGAAAATGTCCCGCGATATCAATATATTTCAATATCACAATTTGATCATGTTGATTTTCTTAAATGGATGAACCTCAAAAAAAACTTTTATTTGGCAGACTGTTCAAGAGTCAGTTCAAGAGCGCTTATAATGCATCCAATGATTAATACGTTGAGCCGGTTTCATCGCACCGACATTGGGCTTTTTGTTTAGAGAGTGTCAATCGGAAGCGACAGCAACAAAATTAGAAAATGATTTTTATAAAAGTCCTCTATTGATTTGCAGGGACCAACGTGAGTCAGACGAAAAGTTCATCTTTGGTCCCCTAGCTCGGTCAGGGCTTAACGTTTTAAATAAGCCGGAAGAACTAGTGTATACTCGACAGGAAGAGGCAGAGTTGTTTGATGAAGTGCCGTATATGAAGCGCTGGGCGGTCTTACGGAAGTTGGCCGGAACCTGAACCATGGCCGATGAAAGATGTATATCGGCCTGTTATTTTACCTTTTCGTGGCTTTGGTGGTCGTCTGTCTCTCTATTTTGGCCATTCGCCCAAAACTTTTCTATCGGGCGAAGCTGGGGAATGTTGGGAAGGTTGGTGGTCTTCGCGACAATGTTTATCTCCAACCGATCCATCCTCCAGTGAGTGTTTTGGCATAATGAGCTGATCCCAGGTTCGGCATAAAGACCACATCACCTTCCCAACTCCGGCAAGCACTTCGTTCTACATATGAATGATATATTCGACGTCATCGCTTTCCTGGGGAACGTAAAGTACCCGGTCCGCTACCATTCGTTGAATTCTAGCATCAAGTACATCTCTTTCATTATGAGTACGAAAAGAAGTTTTTAAATTCTTTCGCCTAAAAGAAGTGATTTACCAGCACCTCAAGCTACTCCTTTTGGGTGTTGCTTGACAGTGCTGCTGCTGCGAATCAACATCCTTGAATCATTTTTACGTATACGTTAACATTAAAATCGATGAAAAATGAATTAGAATTTTCGAGCATTCCATTCGGTAATTTGAAAAAAATTGTAGAATTTGAATCGTGCTTGCCAGGCGTAAATGATCTGGTTGAGCGAGTGATTTTCGGGCGTAAACAAAATCTAAACCACCGAAAAATCATAACTGAGTGCCGATACTCAGAAAGAAATAATACTGATCAGTTTAGATTCGCTAAATTATGGTTTATGTTCACATAACGTATATACATAACGTTTTGTTTTTTTGTGTCCCGCGTTAGACCTCTGACCATCTGGTCACTTTACCGTTAATTATACGAAAAATCAAACAAAATCCTAAGTTAAGTGCGTCTGATCTAACGAACAAACTTATGCGACACGGTAATATAAAAGTTTATCCTCAAATAGTCAGTAATTTCATACTTGATAAAGTACATGATTACGTGAAAGGTTCCGTTCATTTCTACTAAAATTAGACAAGGTGATTTGAGTATGCACTCAAAAATGCCTTATTGAATTGGACTAGATATCCGACTAAGATTCTGACAGTAATTGTAGATCTGATCAACCCTAAATATATGGCGCGCATTAAACGGAGTTAGAAATTTACGTCTACAGTGTGGTGGCGGTTTCACGGCCCAACGGTGAAAAGTGGAACAATAGGAATTCTCTTACGCCGACATTGTGTAATTTACCACGTGTCACCGATTAGAAAAAAATTTTCACGAATAAACCCGGCTCTGCTACACCTAAAATGCTAATGAGCCCAAATAAAATAAAACAGATGGGAAGATACATGGTGACGGTTATTTTATTATATAAGATACATTCAAACGTCGGGTTTAACAAACCCATATTCCTTGACATTTTGAAGAGCAATTCGAGGAACCTACTGTTATCGTTCGTTAACTGGGCCGAAAAATAATCCCGATTATCGAATTTTCCATGCTAACTGGTTGCAAAACAGCAAAAGCAATCATTCAAATATAAGATGCCAATGAACGCACGTCCTATTAAAGATAAGTCCAATTAGCGAATGACTGCTGTACTACTACTATAATGATACACATTCATTTTCAAAACATTCTTTAAAACTAATCATGAAAGACAACGCAAAACCTACGCCTCTTGACATGCTTTTCAATAACTGGACCCTTAATTTATTCAAAATTTGTGGACTCACATTGAAAACTTATCTACTAATGTTTGTGTTGCGACTCGTTTCAATGTAGATTTTTCTAATCCATACCCTTTCCTCTGAACAGTGGAGTTCTGTGTAATTTTGTGTAGTCCATCGACAATAAACAGCCAAGAAAGCTTTCCGTACAATCGAGTAAATACCTTTTTTTGTTGGCATATTTTATAGGATATCCATGCAGTTGCTGTGCAACCTTAACCGATCCTCACTTTCAATACGCATACTGACACGCCTATTGGACACATCAAGCTCTCCCAAGTGCATAATATCCACATGACATGAGCAAACAAAACATTTTCGATTAATTCTTTGTTTCCAAACATGCAATGTACCGTATCAACATCCTTATTGATGCCTGTGTAACGACCTCGATTCATAAAAAAAAACAATTTACTAATCCAAAGGTGAATGAACTTGATTGTAGATTCCGTCATATACTCTCTGGCGCAAATGATCCTATCTCCGCACTGCTTCTGCATGAATGAAGTTAATCAATTGGATCCAGTTTAATTTGCTACTTGAAATTTGCAGGATATCCTTTCAAATGGCTTTCCCCAATCGTGGGCCAAGTATATCCTTATAACTAATAAAAAAAAAGGAGTACAACAGTTTAAGAATATCAAATATATTTACAGAATGTTACCATTTATAAATAATAGAAGTAGTAATTCATATATAGATAAATCTATAAGAAAATAAAATAAAACATTTTCAGATGTGTCTGTACATAAAACATTTCGAAAATCCGTCATGCTTCAGCTCTTAATATTGAATTTGATTTTCTCTAAATCTTCATCAATTTCACGTTGTATGCTGTCTCGGGCCTGCTGCAGTTCCGTCTGAGTTTCAAGAAGTTTTTTCTTCAGGTTTTCGATATTAATTTTTATGTTGTGGAACTGTTCGTGGTCCTCAAGATATGTTTCGAAAACTCTCCACCAATCCTCGATGTCTGGTTCTTCGGTGTTGCTGATATCTAGAGAACGAAGCTTCTCAAATGGTTTGCGCTCAACGCAAAACATTTGTAGGTCTTCTATTATTTGTTCTGCTGACGGTGGCGCAGGCTGCGGAAGGAGTTTGTTATTCTTTTTGAACATATCTGTTAGAATGTAATTGATAAAATTTCTCGTTATTATTATCGACGCTAATAATTCAATGCAACTTTCAAGTCTTCTTCCACTTTGACATTTGTGAAGTGTAGTCGAACAGATCGAACGTCCTGAAAAAAAGTATGCTTCACCGATACTACACTCAGGAAAAATAACATATTGATTGATTTTGAGATGGGCTATACTTTTCTAGTACTTTTCATAGAACAGTTTTGCCTTCCCAATGCTAACACAATTTTCTAGTAACATATCCTGCTATTCGCACTCGGCCGGTCTGGACTTTTTTCTAAATGCTGGGCGTTGTTCCAATTTGTAATGAATTCTTTCTTGAATTCATCACCTGAAAACGTTAATTACTTGTGAGTACTTCTCGCTGAAAATCATACTGTAGAATCTCCCTTCTCGTACAATATTCTGCGAATATGTGCCTTTTTGCATCGCGATAGTACAATTCTATTTACAATCTTGTCACCAGCAACTCTTCCAGTAAATTTTCTATACTCCAAATCCTGATTATTGATCGGTACACATATTATATGTGTCAGCCGGGTGACGTCTTTAGAGAACCCCCATTGAACTCACAGGAGCCAACATATTGGGTATCCCACTGACATTTTCCCTTTGTTTTCATATGAATTGGGTATCCCACTGACAGTTCTGCTTGAGATTTTGCTAACGATCCTAGCATCAATCATAGCACCCGGCTGATATGTGTACTTTTCATCCGTTCTTAAGAGTACCACAGCGAGATATATTTTACCAGCTATTTTATGGTTCTTGAGTGACTTGTATTTTTTTCATCGTAGGAGGTGGTTTAAACGTTTTCCTTTACTAAACTGAGCATTTAGAACCCCTTGATCGAATTCTATACTAGATCCGGCTACGGGTGGCCAAAGCTATCAACAGCAGCCACCTAATCTACGGCCTTATGTTTGACTGGAAACATGCTCCTAAAAACTCTGGCACAGATACATAACGAGACACTACGGACTGTCACCGGCCTCCTATCAGTACATTCTTTCGATCTAAACATAGCCTCAGCGATCGTATGCAGGACTGCCATTTTCTTGTCGAAAACCAGCGGTAGGGAGGAAACCCACCTGACTTCCCTTAGCGACACGATCCAGCAGCGGGGCAGTTCCTCAGAAAAGTCAAGGGCTCGATTGTCACGTGCAGCGGCGTAAAAAGAATGAGAGAACAACGAATCCTGTCCAGACTGAGGACCGGTCACTGTTCAATCTTACACGGATTCAACAGATGACTTCTCCATCTACGACTAAATTCACAACTCCGTCGAACACTTCCTGTTTAGCTGCCCGAAATATGATTGCATGAGGCAAGACGTGCCGTCTGATATACCACCCTACATTATATGCTGTCTCGAACTCGATGAGACAAACTATCACAACCGCATCTCTCGTCAGGGAGAGTCAAACAGCCAACAAGGTAAGATGTGCATTCGTGCTCCGGGTGCAATGGGTGATTCCCAGCGACAGTATTAAGTTACACAATGATGATCTGTGAAATCTCTGTGCATTCAGCGGGAGTGTACGAGATATCTTGAGCGACGATTCAGCGAGAGTAGCAGCGCTTGTCCGCACTATTCTTCATGTTCTAGCGTCTGGACAATGGATCAGCTAAGAAGATCCTTGTTCCATCCTCTTCATGATGAAGGTGGATAAGAACTCTTCACTCCCTTTCCACTGGCCTGGAGCCATGGTCCGAAGACATTCTTGCCATCTGATTCTGCAAGCAAACAGCAAGCTTTTTTTGATGTAGGACTACGTCTAACCTTTCAATATAGGGGCCCATTTCAATATTTCGGTGTAAAAAGTGTTCAGTTTTTGAACGCTAATACCTCCTTAATTAATGAATGGATTTTGGTTCCAAATACACACATTGATAGGAAATATCCTCAGCAATTGTTTATATGCTACACATTACGGTTTCTCAGCTCATATAAAGTTCAGATTGATGAAAAATTGGAAGAAAGAATTCCCTACTTTCCCATACATTTTGTCTGAGCTCCCGCAGCAAACAGCTATTCATTACAAGCAACCACGGGTACGGGCGAACCCAGCAAACATTAAATCGTATAACTTTGCACATGATAAGTCACATATAATTTCGTATCAAATCACAATCGCATAAAATATCAATCAAAATATCGATCATATATATCTAAAATCGCATAAAATGCAAAAACACGATTTTCCATGTCATCGATGGATTGAGTGGTAACGTTGTCGTATCAAATCGCATATCAGTCCAAAAAGCATCGCATATCGTTATATACGGCTTTATATGCGTACAAAATATGGCTCATACGTATATCGCCTCCACTTTTGTGTGTATATGCTGGGAAACGTCCCAGCAAACATTAAGTCGTATGAATAGCTATAATTGGAGGCGATATACATACAACCAAGACACATTTGTATGATATATGATGCAGATAACTAGCATATACACACAAAAGTGGAGGCGATATACGTATATGCCATATTTTGTACGTATATAAAGCCGTATATAACGATATGCGTTGCTTTTTGGACTGATATGCGATTTGATACGACAACGTTACCACTCAATCCATCGATGACATGGAAAATCGTGTTTTTGCATTTTATGCGATTTTAGATATATATGATCGATATTTTGATTGATATTTTATGCGATTGTGATTTGATACGAAATTATATGTGACTTATCATGTGCAAAGTTATACGATTTAATGTTTGCTGGGGTATGAATAAGATGAAGGAGGGAGACAAAAAAGAGATTATAAATAAATATAGGCGGTCGCTACAACGTTAGCTATATGGCTATATGAAGTGAGCGATGGTGGGGCTTGGCCACATTCTATCATCGGATGCAGGAAAGACGATATCTTGAAATTGATTTTCAGCAAAAGAGATATCGCTGCATTTGCCGGGGATGTATGCGGTGCGATACCTCAAGAGTGAGAGACAGGAGTTTCAATGGGATGTGGAACAGGAGAGCCTATCGAAGTGTGTTAAAAGCGTTGGAAGCGTCGCACCGGGTGAATGAGTGGCTAATAGCGCTCGATTTGATAGAATGCTGGAGTTTTTGAACGGTTTTATTTAGCTGTGACATGTTTGTATGTTTGTATGTAACATGTTTGTCTGTGGCGCTGTACTACATTAATTGAAATTTGACCCCTTTCCTGTTGACCGATTGATCTGACATTTGGAACACACCTTTATCTCTGCAGTCATTATAAAACTGCATATTTCATGATCTTGAAAATCCAAGATGGCGACCGCTACAAAATGGCGGATTACATATTTTCTCAAATCCCCATCAATATGGGTATGAAATGAAAGGGATTGACTAAAAGAACACAGTTATTTATTGACAATGCAATTCCAAAATGGCGGATTACATATTTTCTCTAAACTCCATCAATATGGGTATCACATGAAGGACTTGACTAGTAGAATGACTAGTTATTCATGAGGAGTGCAAAGCCCAATTATATCACGATACCAGACGGTAAATTCCTATTACGATATGCTTGCCATCAACTGTGTGTTCGTTGCCGGCTGAACAATAACCCCTACAACATTTGCACGACAAATTTTGATTTTTTCGTATTTGAATCTAAACGTTTGAGTGTTTGCTGAGTGCTGAGGTTTTATTTAATCCTTTGATTTTATTTCTGTATGATTGTATTGTATGATTTGTTTTCAACGAAACCTTGCGGCAATGTCCTCTCAAATAAAGAATAAAAAATAAATTATGCTATGTTTTGAACTGTTTTTGAACTATTATCTTGTGATGATGTAGATTATGCTGATATCGAAAATGTGCGTGACAGAATCTCCCCAGAGAACAACTGCGACAGAAACAATCGCTCAGTAAAAGTGTAATGTCACAAGCAAGGTTCCTAGAAGTATATCCTAATGTGGGCCAACTTGCTAAAAACACTTCAGCCATCTTGGAAGTCTACTGTGTTTTGTTTGTAAACAAAACGCAATACGCTTGTGCCCAAGCTCGCTCGTGATCAGTCTGTCTCTTTCACGCTTCAAGCAAATAATTCCCCCTCTGCTTTCCTCCGTACTTTTTTCATCTACCGCTTCCCTAGCCAACTTAGTGACGCAACGGCTTCACCTTAGGATATACTTCTAGGCACCTTGATCACTAGTAGGCTAGAAATATTGTGGCGCTGGAAAACCATCATGGGTATGAATGCCTCAACGGAAAATGACAAAAAGCGTCACTTATACTATAAATTAATTTTTCCGTTTTCGTTTTTCGAAATTTATTCTGAGGTCAATGGAATGGAGGTGAAGTACCTATTTAACGAGGATACGGAATCGAGGCAGTTCAAGCAGCCAAGATAACGCGATCCGAATCGACCGCCGACCCGGAAGCGGCGATCTATCGCACGTAAACATGTGTTTGCTGATTGCCCGATTAGTTTCAAACGTAGGATACGATCCTTTAGCAAGGTCCGACCGAGCTTTAGCGAGCGTATAGCATACGTTTGCCTGGTGCACTACGTTTGCCCAGTGGATTTTTGTTTTGAAATATATCATTCATCGCAATTCAAAACTATTGCACCACTATCTGAAGAAATTTCTACAATTATAGGTATTTTGATTCAAACATTTAGCGCGCAAAATCATAACTCGTATATTTGCGCATGGTATCATAGATCGTCTTATACCCATGATGTTTTTCTACGTCAGAATATTCTAGCGTACATGTGACCTTATACTTTTTCTGAACAGTTGCTCCTGTTGCAGTTGTTTTTACGGAAACCGAAAATGTTATTTCAAATCCACAATTTGCTCATTTTCAATCGATTGATAAATATAACCAATCTGTTGTCCATATATAGTGCTTGTCAATAAAGATTATAAAATATTATTATGATTAATTTCTCGTTTCTACAATGTTTGGAAATTGTCTAAATCTTTCACAAAAATCAATTGTCTTGACTGGTACTTAAAATTTCAAAATGCCGATATCTTTTGTTATTTT
Organism: Toxorhynchites rutilus septentrionalis; assembly: GCF_029784135.1. Taxonomy (NCBI): domain Eukaryota; kingdom Metazoa; phylum Arthropoda; class Insecta; order Diptera; family Culicidae; genus Toxorhynchites; species Toxorhynchites rutilus. The sequence continues at coordinate 185,594,536 of NC_073746.1, forward strand.
TTTTATATCAAAAATTGACTTCCTGACAATTATGACACTCACATTTATATAAAATTCCTATGTCAATTTCCATTATATGTAATGGAGAAGTGCAGCATGAAGTATTAGATAGCGGTAAAGTATTGAATTTTTGACGTAGGACTACGTCTTACACTAAAGGGTGCCAAATCAGAAAACAGGTCACGTTTTTATGAAATAAAGTTAATAACTATTTTTGCTGCGAACGGATTTTAACGATCTGCATACCAATCGAATCGGAAATTTTGTTTGATATGCTATACATTACAATCCCATCGTCTGTATATGGTTTAAATTGATGAAAATTGGAAGCACTCCCCTTTCCCCATACATTTGTTTTGTCCATTTGTGTGATTTCTCGAACAGAGCTGTCAATAACGGTCAACTTATGCAGCCGCTAGAATAGAAACAACGAAGGGGGATAGCGAAAAGAGAATATTTGCGAAGTAAACTCCACCCTTGCTAGTAAGTAAGCTGTCACTAGCGAATAAGTATTGAATCTCTTCTGAGGAAAATCCTCAGAATCTTTCGAGTTTCGATTCGAACGTGATCTGTTTTCTGATTGGGCACCCTTAATGTAAGACGTAGTCCTACGTCAAAACAACACATCTTGGGTACCGTTCCGTTATTTTAACTTTAATGGTTCACTAACTCCTCTATCTCACGTATTATTGACGTATTTTCAAGAAAAATAGCAAAACACGTAATATTCGAAAAAACTTGTTATGAATTGCTTTGCGATCGCTGCTTTCCATCAAAGCTAATATGTCATAGTTGAGAGTGTATAAGTGAATCGTGTCGTTACACACAAGGAAAGTGAAGTGGAAGGTGAAACGTAATGTCATAATTGCCGTTCGGACCTATCCCGTAAGTTTGAATTTATTAACATAGACGGTATCCAAACAACACTAAACATTGACTACAGTTTCACCGGCACGGTTGATTGCCGTTATGAACCAGCACAAAAAACAAAGCTGCAAATTATGCGCCAGTGGTGGTACCACGATCAAAGCATTCCCTGAATAAATCATATCACATTAGCCGAGCCAGCTGGCGGAAGCATATGCATAAAGGTTACTAGGTTACTATTTTCAACGACAACTGTTTATTTATTATACTGCTTCAAATACCTTCGACGAAATCAAATGTAACCATACCAACGTAAGTAATAACATAAACAAATCCAAACTTTTCGTCTTGCCATTCCTCATACGTCTTTTCTAAATAGTGTAAATTACGAGCCACCTGTTAACTCCACCATCTTGGTTACACACTTCGATTCCAGGTTACCTTGTCATAAAGGTACTTGGATACTTTCAGGGTTCACAGTGTCGGTGTATGTGATTTTAGGTAAATAATTAACAGTTGACCAACATTTCATTGAAAATGCTGCTATTCCCGAGGACTGAGAGTGAGAATACGACAGTTCTCTGGACATTTTTGCTCCTTAAATGAAGAAAGTAATTCACAATACAATTGTCGTTTATTGAAAAACAATCATTTTCAAAATTTCATGAGCTTTGTGGCTCATGACATCATCAAATTGTGAGTTATGTAAACATTGTTTCGTTCCGAGATCTCACACAGCACGCAAAAGAGACAGTGTGCTCTGCGTTATTCAGGCTCGCATCTCACAGCAGCGATATTTATGTGAAACAGTTCTTCATCACTAATTGTTCTACATGCTATATTACGAAGATTAAAATTTTAACACCAGAAGCACAGCTTCCCCCGACAGCACAAAATGTCACTTTGATGCAGGTACACGAGAAAGTCTCCCGAGCACTAATGCGCGAGCTTCTCTTATATGCATACAACACATGTGCATCGTTTATGCTGAGGTGCAACGAGGTAATCTTTAGCGCATCCCAATATTTGACGACTGAGAAAAGAAGGAGCCGAACCCAGGCTCGTGTGCTACAGCCTGGTCTCATCGCTTGCACATGAAGGGGTTGTGAGGACAAGAAAATCAATACTCGTCTCTCGAAATTTAGACGCGCGCGCACAGGATGTCTGAATACACCTCAATGTTTTACGAAAGAAAAGAGAAAGAGTCAATCCCAAGGCCGTGTGCTAGAGCTCGATCTCATCGCTTGTACATAGAAGGGTTGTGAGGAAGAGAAAATCGATACACGTCTCTCGAAAATAAAGCGAGCGCACAGGAAGTATACATTCCATAATGAATGCAAATAATGATGACACCATGTTTTGTTTACCTATACAAATATACTCTACCTACTGCTTCACCTCATATGCAATCATTGATTTGAGCCGACAAAAATTTACTAATACTAACAAAGAAGCTTAATCATTTTCTCCCGATTCACATTTACATCACATGGACTAAATGAAATGTCATAATTACTACAGTCGATAGAGGTTTGGTTGGTCTAATTTTTCTCAAATATTTTTCAATTAAAATATCGTTTGCAAAGAGATAGTGCTCAAGAAACAGTACAGCTTAATCAGGCCAGATCCTTGAGGTATATTGATATCATATGACGCATATATTTAACTCAGTTATTTTATGTAAATTATGCCATATAAGTCAAAATTTAGTGGAATGATGTGGAACTTTTTTTTTCAGGATCTTCAATCTCAGGAGTATGAGACTACATATTTGCCTACTGGCAGTGATTCTTTGTATGCTACAGAGACCATTAGCTGCTTCGAAACATTTTGAAGACGACGATTTTGCCGAATTTGAAGATTTTGATGACGAAGAGTTTGTAGGGGGGAATACTGCCAATGGTAATTCTCGGCAGGGTGAAAATGCTAATTCGGTGAACCTAAACGTTGATAGCAAGAAAGATAACGCATATGAAGATGATTCTAACGATTTCGCTGAGATCGATGATAACGACGATGATGAAGCAGTAGTGGAAGACGAAGAAAATGATTTCGAACATTTTCAAGATGAAGAAGAATTTGAAGGATTTCCCGGCGCAACAAACGATGAAGATATCAGAATAAACGATGCTAGGAGATCCGAACCGAAATTGACGATGGCTAAGGTACCTATGCACTTCAGAACCCATTGGGACTCTTACTGGATGGAAATGTTGATGCTTGCTGGACTTCTAGCATATTTTGCCAATTACCTGCTTGGAAATCGTAAAAACTCATCCATAGCAAATTTGTGGCTATCAACTCACAAAAGTTTGTTGGAGGACAATTTTGTCCTGCTGGGGGATGATGGCAAAAAAGAAACAGAGGGATCAACTATGAGCTTCATCAAAGAAAGTGAAAGTATTTACACACTTTGGTGCAGTGGGCGCACATGTTGCGAAGGTATGTTGGTCGAGCTGAAGATGATCAAACGACAAGATCTTGTTTCGTTAATCGCCGGTATTATGAAACCTGCCCAAGATCAGCTCCACATAAAAACGGAAATGTCTGCAGATTCAATGGATAACTTCGTTTTTTGTGTTGCAACCAAAAAGCAAGCTACAAAAATGTTCAAGGAACTCAACGATCTGGTGAGTAGCCATTCTTTGAATTCGTTTTAATTTCTAATCTGTTCTTTTTTGTATTGTTTCGCAGAGCAAATTTTGCACTCTAGTCAATAAAACTGAGGAAAAGTACGACATCCCAGGGTACTTTTTATTATCCGAGATTGCGGAAGCATCTTCTAGTTTGTTAGATAGTAGATTGGTGGCAGCTTTAAACAAGTATTCACACTTGATAGAATATATACACGTCTCGGATCAGTACAGTGGGCCGATCCAACAGGAAGATCAAAATACTCTGAAGCAACCAGAAGTGAAACATATTCTGCATTGCGGTTTCAATATGCCTGCAAAGATCAATATGGAGGAAATGCAACCACTGCTAGTCCTAGTGTTTTATTTGATGGAACGTTTGAAACGATTCCGTCTATCCAAAGAGGTAAGCATTAAGCTAATCAATCAATATATTCTTTGCAACGATTATCATTAAGCAGGTTCAATATAATACCAAAATTGCATTATTTTGCAGGGTAAAGCTAAATCGGATAAAAATCGTGCTCGCGTCGAGGAGGAATTCATGAAGAATACTCATGCCGCTCGTGCAGAGGCCGCTGCCCAACGTCGGGAAGAAAAACGTAAGGCTGAAAAGGAGAAGGTTCTCGCAAATGAAGATCCCGAAAAGCAGAGACGCTGGGAAGAGAAGGAGAGAAAACGCCTCGAGAAAAAACGCCCAAAAATGAAGCAACTTTCAATCAAGGCCCTCTAAGGTGTTTATTCAGTATCATTCAGCAACGCCTAGATGCGGAAGTGAAAAACCATATGTACTCTTGTTTTTATATCAGAATCAACTAAACATAATTATTTTCACACAACAATCATTTTTTGCCAAAATCATACAATAAAATTTCAGATTGAAATAGTCGGTACAATTATTGTTAATTGTTTGGAAAGAATTAAATGAATGAAAACGCTAACCATTTGACCACAGGATCCACACTTCAATATTGGCTGTACAAGTATTTCAAAATGCATTCGTTTGAAACATGAAATTTGTTGCTACTTTATTCAAAGCATGCTCTATTGGAAGTCTTGATATTGACCCATCTTTCAGACGATTGCGGCGAATGATACAGTTATCAAGTTATCAGGCCCGACGTCATGGACCGTGGTCTGGCGTTATCATCTTGTAAAATGATCTTGTCGTGTCTATTCTCTAATTTCTGGTCAATGTCCTCAACCTTGCCAAGAAATATATGTACTAGATTTTTGTATGTTTGATTAGTTCTGAACTTCATTATTCATCTTCATCGTACGTTTGTTGTCTTCTTACGTTGTATTGAATCCTTATTATTCTCCCCGAGGTTTTTTCTCTGCTGAATTTGTTTGATGAAACGTTTGAGGAACAGCCACAGTAACCTCCCTTGTGGCCCGTTCGATTGCGCTGCTTGTAACGTTGTGTTAGTGCTGGACAAATTTCCTTCCGCCTTCGATATTTTGTTTGGATTCCAACAACGAATGACGAATGACCTGGAACCCATATAAAATTGCGCAATCGAGCTCATCGAGCGGGATTTTGTTAAATGCGGCGGTTTCTGCTCGGCTCAATTTTGTTTGAAGTGCTCGAAAATGGATAGTACCACATGCGCCAAAGTATTATGAGTTTGTTCTGGATGTGCAATGCCTGTAAAATGATGGTAAATGCACGTTTGAAGAACGGTATGGTGTCAAAAGATGCCGCAATGAATCAGAATTTTGAGGAATTGAAAAATGAGATTCGTTGCCGTGTTTTGGATGAAATAAGGCAAAGGAAATCCGCACAAATTTCAAAGAGCTCATCCTGGCGGTATCGAAAACACCGGTTCCTATTCCAAACATCTCTTTCTTGGATCCTCTAAGAGAAAACTTGAGAACGACGGAAAATATGAGCTGTCTCCCAAACGATCATCGCAACTACGTCGAGGTACAGACTGTTCAGGGCAGTCTGTATCTGCCAATACTACAAGGGAGGCCAAAATATTTTGGCTGTATCTGTCGAACATATCCTGAAATTCCTGATGACTGCGTGACCGAACTAGTACGACAAAGACTTGGATCCAGTGAGTTGAAAGTAGTGATCCCCGATAATCGTTCGATTAATCGATTAATCGAATACTTCCTACCGAAATCGATTATTAATCGAACGAATACTGCGCAACCAATAATCGAAGCGAACGAATAATTTACGTCGATTAATCGATCCAAATCCAGAGAAGAAAAACGTACGGCCGCTGCAATTTCATCCTGAAAATCAATCATTATCTTTGACGCTCCTCTAAACTCGTAGACAAAGCTCAATGCCGTTAACGCGAATTGAGTTTCGTTTACGAGTTTTGGGGAGCGTAAAAGATAATAATTGATTTTCAGGCCGTATGAACCCTTTTTTGATTTCAGATAGCTTTCTAGCAAATGAGAAATATCAGTCTAACTAATTATTTCTCTCAGTGTGACGATTATTCGATTAATCGATTATTTGGGGTGATTAATCGTATCGAATAACAAACTGCTGAAAAGTATTCGATTAGCTGATGAACGATTAATTTCAAAAATCGGGGATCACTAGTTGAAAGTAATGAAGCTAGTTCTAAGAGCAAGGATGTGCGGTATTTGAAATATTGTATCAAGTGGAGATGCCTATGCAGCTGAAGCAAAAAGCAATGCTGGATTACACCTGGCCTAGTCATGTGTCGTTTGGAGAGTTCGAAAATTGGGGCATACCAACAAAAGTTTTTTTGGAAGCCTGTCTTCTTTGCCGGTCCAGTGACTGAACCCGACATCTCGAGCATTGCGAGCAACGCAGAAACGACTCCCCTTCGGATTGCGTCCTATAACATCAGGTGAAACTACTCATATGTTTTTTAGTCATCACATAAAGGCGCGTCCACATCATGCCGAATGATGCCGATCGGTCTTTACCAGGCGGCATATTCGGTTCGTTATGTAATGTGGACGCCCCATCGGGTGCACGAAGTCGAAGTCCCATCCGATGCACGAACACACGAAGTCGTCACGAACACACGAAGCACAATGTCGTCAACGCTAATTTACTTCGTTTTGTTTTGGTTCAACTTTCTCGAACCGGACCCACTTGTTTCGGGTTGGGTTCGGTTTGATTCGAGTCGGTTTTCGGCACGTCGGCAAGCTCGGGCGGTACGTCCACATTTAGTCGGCTTTACCAGGCGGCCAAGGCCGATTGGCGTAATGTGGACGCGTCTTAAGATCGTGTAAAACCGCCCGCAATATTTGACAGTGTTTTACCAAAATGTGAGGGGCATACGTACCAAAACTCACGAGCTCTTTTTGAAACTCTCCACCTGCGAATACGCTCTGACATCGCTAGTTCCGAATTTGCTGCTAATTACTCGATATTCCGCTGTGACCGCAGTGCTGCTTTCAGTAATCTTCAACGCGGAGGAGGTGTTTTGATTGCCGTAAGGCCAGTCTCGAATGCCATTCAGCTGAGTTGGTTGACTGCGAGAATATCGAACAAATAGCTGTGCGCATCAAGTTATGTAACTCGGCGATCGAACTCACCACCGACGTTGTATTCTACGCACTCTGCAGCACTACAGCAGATCCGTGAACACGCTTTGGAGTCCGATAAGTTTGTAATAGTAATAGTTGGAGATTATAATCTGCAGCAGCTGTCATGGTCTTACGACGAGGACGTTAATAGTTTGCTTCCGTCCAACGCATCTACTGAACAGGAAATCGCTCTGGTCGATTCGATGGTTGCTTCAGGGTTACATCAAGTCAACAGTCTGTCCAACTCGGATAGTGGTACGATTGATTTGGCTTTCGTGAATATACCAAATGATGTCGAGCTAATTGGAGCAAAATAAAGAGAAAATCCGACATATTTTACAGTACTACTATGACAAAGGCAAAAATGCATCTCAAGCTGCCAATAAAATTTGTGCAGTTTATGGACCCGATACAGTTTCCATTTCCACCGCACAACGATAGTTTCAACGTTTTCGTTCTGGTGTAGAGGTCGTCGAAGATGTGCCACGCTCCGGAAGGCCTGTCGTCGAAAATTGCGACAAAATCGCTGAATTAGCCGAGAAAGACCGGCATAGTAGCAGCCGTAGCATCGGCCAAGAGCTGGGGATAAGTCATCAAACCGTTATTAACCATTTGAAGAAGCTTGGATTCACAAAGAAGCTCGATGTATGGGTGCCACACACGTTGACGCAAAAAAACATCTTTGACCACATCGACGCATATGAATCGCAACAAAATCGACCCGTTTCTGAAGCGGATGGTGACTGGCGATGAAAAGTGGGTCACTTACGACAACGTGAAGCGCAAACGGTCGTGTTCGAAGCGCGGTGAGCCGGCTCAGACGGTCGCCAAGCCCTCATTAACGGCCTGGAAGGTTCTGCTGTGTGTTTGGTGTGTATGGCCAAACGCTCAATTCGGACCTGTACTGCTAACAACTGGACCGCTTGAAGGTAGCACTCATGAAGAAGAGGCCATCTTTGATAAACAGAGGCCGCATTGTCTTCCATCAGGACAACGCCAGGCCACACACTTCTTTGGTGACGCGCCAGAAGCTCCGGGAGCTCGAATGGGAGGTTCTTTTGCATCCGCCGTATAGTCCGGACCTTGCACCAAGTGACTACCACCTGTTTTTGTCCATGGCGAACGAGCTAGGTAGTCAGAAGTTAGCCACAAAAGAGGCCTGTGAAAATTGGCTATCCGAGTTTTTTGCCAATAAGGAAGCGAGCTTCTATAACAGGGGTATTATGAAGTTGGCATCTCGTTGTGAACAAGTCATCGAACAAAACGGCGCATCTTTGACTTAAAACAGATGATTGTAACTAATTTTATGAACAAATGAAAATTCAAAAAAAATACCGCAGGACTTTTTTGACAGCCTAATATTCCGTTCGTTCTTAGAATTGACGTGAACGATTCGTATCTGCAGTTCGACAGTGAGTCAAATAGTGTCGATAGTTTTAATTTCCGACGATGCAATTTTTAGGAATTTATATTTGATGAGAAGTTTTACGATCACATTCTTCGGCATAAGCTTCGAGTAACCGGTCGTGTGCTGTGAGCGTCTCCGTTGAAGCATTGTTTTCGGTTACCGTTGGCTGTTATTATTTTTTTTTTGTCGCCCGGGTGTGCTTTTTTCGCGCGTTTTCGAACTGTTCGAGATATCGTGGAACGCAGTGTGAACTCGGAATTGGTGAGAAAGGCTGAATCGTCAAAGCCTGGCAAGGCCAGCCGGCTTTCAGTTATCGCCGATTTGTCGCCATCGCAATCGAAGTCGGACATCGGTGGTCAGTTGCACGCACACAATACCAGCGCGATTCGCTGCTAACCTACAGCAGTGTGAAGGAGAGCATCACTTCTTAGTGGTGTGTGATAGTGCCGAGCGCTCAAGCGCTCCGATTGAGAAGCAAGCAGCGGTTGCCAGTTCATCAGCACTGGGGTGCATTGTGGTGAATAGAAATAAATAAGATATAAGATTTTTTTTTTTTTTAATTATTATTATTATTATTAAAAACAAATTATTAGAATATAAGTACCAATTACAGAATGGCAGAAGGAGGGGGAGGATCTCCAGATATGGAGATCTCAGATGATGACTCCCCTCTGGTTGAAAAAAGTTCTAATAAAGGAACAGCGAAGACACTTAAACGCGTTCCTACATCAGAGGATGTTTCGTCCGGGGACGAGTCTGCTAACTCTAGCAAGCCCCCCTCTAAAAAACCTGCAAATACCTCCTCTCCAATCCCCCTCGCTCCTACCCCAGCTCAGATTTCGCCTCCCCATCCTGTTGTCCCCGATCCCCTTCAATCCTCGTCATCTCCTTCTCCTCCTGTAGTCTTCTCTCCACGTGTCAAGGTCTATCCTGAAGATGCACCTGGAACTGGTCCGTGGGTTGTTTTCTTCAGGCCTAAGCCAAACGGAAAAGCACTTAATGTTATTCAGATCATGAAAGATCTGGCAAGATACTCCTCCGTGACAGAAATTTCGAAGGTTAGACCGACCAAACTGCGTGTTGTCGTAGCTGATCGGAAAGACGCAAACGGTATTGTCGTCGACCAGAGGTTTACCCTGGAATATCGTGTCTACGGGCCTTCCCATGACGTAGAAATCTCGGGGGTGATAACCGAAACGGGTCTGACGTGCAAATCAATTATGGAAGGAGATGGCAGATTTAAAAAGCTGCCTTTGATTAAGGTTAAAATCTTAGAATGCCGACAACTCGGCAAAGTCTCCCAGGAAGGGAAAGAATCGAAATTTACGCCGTCCGACTCGTTTAGAGTCACTTTTGCTGGCTCCGCCCTCCCTGGCTACGTTATGGTGGACAAATTGAGGCTACCGCTGCGACTCTTCGTGCCAAAGCCCATGACTTGCCTGAAATGCAAGTCAGTTGGTCACACAGCAGCTTACTGCGCCAACAAGGAGCGCTGTGCCACTTGCGGAGAGCAACATGTGGACAAATCCTGCAGTGCGATTGAGCAAAAGTGTCCATATTGCGGAGGAACTCCGCACGTGCTCTCGGCTTGTGAAACTTACAAGAGTCGCTGGGAGAAGCAGAAGTGCTCTTTAAAGGAACGCTCGAAGCGCACTTTTGCGGAAATTTTAAAGGGAGCTTCTCCATTGGCCCAACAGCAACAACCTTTAACCGCAAACAATGTCTTCGCTTCGCTGCCAGTTGACGAAATGGAAGCGGATACAGCTAACGAGGGCACACCGTACATCTTCCAAGGGAATCCCCGGCGCAAAAATGTGACCACTCCCAAAGTTCAAGGACAAGCCCCTCCGGTTATACCCTCTGTTAGCATGCCTAAAAAATCGAGTGCAGCGGACAAGCAAAATCAGGTTCCTCCTGGCTTCCGTGGGAATAATTCACCTTCGAACGACCCAGCACTCGAAGGAACATCAAAAACCCCAACTGTCCCTATTTTACCGTCAAGTTCAACATCCCAATCGGGATTTATAAAGTTGACTGACCTTGTGGCTCAAATCTTCACATGCTTTAATGTTTCCGACTCCATCAGAACCATTGTCATATCAATGCTTCGAGTATTAAAGACAATTTCGCAACAATTGATGCAAACATGGCCCCTCCTTGCAATGATTATCTCTCTTGATGTCTAATTCAAATAGAGAGGTCGGAGATATCACTGTTTTACAGTGGAATTGTCGTAGTCTTATCCCTAAATTGGATACATTCAAATTTTTAATTCATAAGTTCAATTGTGATGTTTTTGCTCTGTCCGAAACTTGGCTTTCTTCGCGAGATGATCTCTCTTTCCACGATTTTAATATTATACGCTTGGACCGTGATGACAGATACGGAGGGGTGCTATTGGGGATCAATAAGTGCCACTCATTTTTTCGAATTGACCTTCCACCTATTGGAGGGATTGAAGCTGTTGCTTGTCATGCAAACATCAGAGGAAAAGACCTCTGTATTGTCAGCTTGTATTGGCCTCCGAGAGCTGCGGTTAGCCGCAAGCAACTTGTTGACATGTGCTCACTCCTTCCTGAGCCACGATTGATCTTGGGAGACTTCAACTCTCACGGAACTGCCTGGGGGGAACAGCACGACGACAATCGTTCACTGTTGATATATGATCTTTGTAACAGCTTCAATATGACACTTTTGAACACTGGGGAAACAACACGTGTACCTAAACCTCCTGCTAACCCAAGTGCTCTTGACCTCTCTCTTTGCTCGAATTCACTATCGTTAGATTGCAAGTGGAATGTAATCCAGGACCCCAACGGTAGTGATCACTTGCCAATCAAAATTTCCATCACCATTGGGTCGAATTCTTCGGAATCTATAAACATGGCATATGACCTCACAAGACACATTGACTGGAAAAAATATGCGGACGCGATTGCTCTAGCCATCAATTCCAGAGATGGTTTACCTCCATTGGAGGAGTATAACTTCCTTTCTCGTTTGATCTATGACAGCGCGGTTCGCGCTCAAACGAAACCCATCCCAGGCTCCACTATTTGTCGAAGGCCTCCCAATCCATGGTGGGATAGCCAATGTTCCAAGCTTTATCAGGATAAATCGAACGCATTCAAAGCTTTTCGGAAACGTGGAACCATTGAAAATTTTCAATCGTATTTGGACCTTGAAAATCAATTTAAAAACTTGATCAAAGGGAAAAAAAGTGCTTATTGGCGAACTTTCGTGGGAGGTTTGTCACGAGAAACGTCAATGAAAAAATTATGGAAAGTGGCTCGAAACATGAGAAATCGCTCTTCAACAAATGAAAGCGAAGAATATTCACATCGATGGATTTTTAATTTTGCACGGAAGGTTTGTCCTGATTCCGCTCCTGTGCAAAAAATTGTTCGAGATATACCACAAGATAGGTGCGATCTTGATTCCTAGTTTTCGATGGTAGAATTCTCTCTTGCTCTCTTTTCATGTAACAATTCTGCTCCGGGATCGGATAGAATTAAGTTCAACTTGCTGAAAAACCTCCCTGATGTGGCGAAACATCGCTTGTTGAATTTATTCAATCGGTTTCTGGAGCATAATATTGTTCCAGATGATTGGAGACAAGTACGAGTTATAGCTATTCAAAAACCCGGAAAACCCGCGTCCGACTTCAATTCGTACCGCCCAATAGCAATGCTGTCTTGTATACGGAAATTGTTGGAGAAAATGATCTTGTTTCGCCTCGATCGATGGGTTGAAACGAATGGCCTACTCTCAGATACACAATATGGGTTCCGCAGGGGCAAGGGGACGAATGATTGTCTTGCGTTGCTTTCTTCAGAAATTCAAATGGCTTACGCCGAAAAAAAACAAATGGCTTCAGTATTCTTGGACATAAAGGGGGCCTTTGATTCTGTTTCAATAGAGGTTTTGTCAGACAAATTACACTCTCGGGGTCTGCCGCCTCTATTGAATAATATGTTATACAACTTGCTTTGTGAGAAGCATTTGAACTTTTCTCACGGAGATTCGGCAGTAAGTCGGGTCTCTTACATGGGCCTCCCCCAGGGCTCATGTTTAAGCCCCCTTTTGTACAACTTCTATGTAAGCGACATCGACAATTGTCTTACACAAAATTGCAGCCTAAGACAACTTGCAGATGATGGAGTGGTCTCTGTCGTAGGATCAACAGAATCCGACCTACAAGAACCCTTACAAGATACTTTGAACAATTTTTCAACCTGGGCCATTGGGCTAGGGATCGAATTCTCCACGGAGAAAACAGAGATGGTGGTTTTTTCTAGGAAGCATAGACCAGCAAAACCAAAGCTTCAACTTTTGGGTAAACCGATCACTCATGCTATGTCATTCAAGTATCTTGGGGTTTGGTTCGACTCCAAATGTACTTGGGGGCCCCATATTAGGTATCTGAGTAAAAAATGTCAACAAAGAATAAACTTTCTCCGTACAATTACCGGCACCTGGTGGGGAGCCCATCCCGAAGATCTTATAATGTTGTATCGAACAACTATTCTCTCAGTGATGGAGTAAGGCAGTTTCTGTTTTCAATTAGCTGCCAAAACACACTTAATTAAACTCGAGCGAATTCAGTATCTTTGTCTCCGTATTGCGTTGGGATGTATGCCCTCAACGCATACCATGAGCTTCGAGGTTTTGGCAGGCGTACTCCCACTAAAAGATCGCTTCAATTTATTATCTCTTCGGTTCCTCATCCGGTGTAAGGTTATGAACCCATTGGTGATCGGAAATTTTGAGCAGCTGATCGAGCTAAATTCTCACTCTGGATTCATGAGCCCATATCATGAATTCATCTCCATGCAGGTTGATCCTTCTTCGTATATTCCCAACCGTGTTTGTTTTCCTGACTACATCAATTCCTCTGTACATTTTGATCTGTCCATGAAGCAAGATATCCATGAATATTCAGATTATTAACGATCGAGGATCGCTCCAACGATCTTCGATGCAAAGTATGGGAGTATCAATTGTGATAATATGTACTTTACTGATGGGACCACTATAAACGAGTTCACAGGATTTGGAGTGTTCAACAAAATTTTCAGCACCTCCGCAACAAAATCCGTTCAGTGAGGCCGGAAAAGCACTCGCCGTACTTCCTTGAGAGAATACGAGAAAATTTGAGTGCTTTATCCAGACGCTGTTATGTCATTACCTTTGTGTGGGTCCCTTCTCATTGCTCAATTCCGGGTAATGAGAGGGCTGACTCATTGGCAAAGGTAGGTGCGATTGAAGGCGATATTTATCAGCGTCAAATCGCCTTCAATGCATTTTACTCTTTAGTCCGTAAAAATACCATCGCTAACTGGCAACGCAAATGGATCGAAGGTGAATTGGGCCGGTGGCTCCACTCGATTATCCCTAAGGTTAGCCTCAAACCATGGTTCAAAAGTCTGGACTTGAGTCGGGACTTTATTCGCACCTTCTCCCGACTCATGTCCAATCACTGTTCGTTAGACGCGCTACTCTTTCGTTTCAATCTGGCCGGCAGCAATATCTGCGTTTGTGGCCGAGGTTACCACGACATTGAACACGTTGTTTGGTCGTGTGAGGTGTATCTTGTTGCCAGATCGAATTTAGAGAACTCCCTTCGGGCTAGAGGAAGGCAGCCCAATGTGCCGGTGAGAGATGTGTTGGCTCGGTTAGACCTTGATTACATGTCCCAAATATATGTTTTCCTTAAATCTATCGATGTTCGTGTGTGATTATCCTTATATCCTTATACCCTCCATTTCTTCCTTTATGAGTAATTGGTCCGCTTGCTATAAACAGGAGAATGAAATGTAAATTCACAATAGATGTACGAATAGATTTAAGAATTGAGTGTGTGTGATTATCAACATTGTAATAATTTCCTTATACCCCATCCTTTTCCTGAGAAAAATATGTCACCCTTCTAATCTCGAGTTCACCGCGAGTAATCGGTTTCCCACATTACTAACCATAGATTTAAGAAAATTGTTCATATATATAGTTTTAAAAATATGTTTAAGATTTCGGCTCCTTTAAACTTATGCAACTGAGCCTGTAAAAATAAACGAATTTATATATATAAAAAAAAAGTTTTACGACATTCTGGAGCGATGTGTTCCGCGTAGAAGATGTAGAAATTATTCCTTCCGACAACCCTGGTGAACACCTGAGTTACAGCATCTTCGTAACATCGTTCGTAAAGCACGCAAGAGATATTTTAAAACTAGAACTGCCGAAAATCGTATCAACTTGCAGTCCTTAGAAACACAGTACACAAACTACCAGTACGTAGCTTTTCGTAGCTACATCGAACGTTTGCAGCAAAGTGCGAGACAAAATCCGTCATCTTTTTGGTCATTTATACGTAGTCGCAAGCAATCTAATCGAAGTCCTGTCGAGATAACATTTTTGAACTCGCCTATCGCCAACATTCTATCCTGATAGTGTAAGAACCGGCCCTGCGTATAATCTGAGTTGTCCGCTTCCAGTTTTGAGCTAAAACGAAATCTCGGTAGCCCTGAGTAAGTTGGAAGCCGATTCACTGTTGATGCCATTAACGATAATTTTTAACAGGTTACTCAGTGAAGGTGTATTTCTGGATGCCTGGAAGCTGGCCTCGATTACTCCAATTTTTAAAGCTGGCAACAATCATGCAGTTGAGATTTACAGAGGTGTCTCGATTTTATGTTCTCTGTCGAAAGTGTTCGAGTATTTGGTTCACGACGCTCTGTATGCCGCTCCCGACCATTGATATCGGAGATCTAGCATTGTTTAGTAAAGAAGCGATCCGCAACTACCAACCTAATGTCCTACGTGAGTTTCCCGTGTTCGAAAATTGAGAAACGACACCAGATTGATGCGATATACTTCGACTTCTCTAAGGCGTTCGACGAGGTACCTCTGGACTTAGCAATTGCTAAATTTAAATATTTTGATTTCCCTGATTGGATCACCGAATGGCTACGCTCGTATCTATCTGACCGGAGATCGTTTGTTAAATTGAACGGATTTCACTCACGCGTTTTCTCCATCACGTCAGGCTGAACCATGTAAATTTCGATGACCTCAATTCTGATCATGTCCGATTTACTAATGTGTTTTTTTATCCCTTTTGTTCATTTTAGGCTCCTTAGCATTTTAGATGTAATAGAGCCGAATTTTAATCGTGTACATGTCACATGTTTATCATATCTATAATTAGCACATTACACAGTTGCCATTTTCGGCGTTAGAGTATTCCCTTCTATACCATTGCATATGGGTACACATTTACACAGTAGCCATTTAGGCGTAAGACCTTCTGTTTTTCCATTATCCAGTTAGACCGGACAGTGGAGACAATTGATTGATCATTGTTGAGTTATTTATAGAACAGCAGCTCGATGTGTCTTGCAGAGCAGTTGTATGGATGAATCGATCTTATTTCGACCGTGGATCGATCACCATCGCTGATGATTGTTGCGTGGACGTAGTTATTCTGTAACAACACAAAGATGGTCAATGAGGACCTTGAGTTTTGAACTCACGATCGATACCTTACTAAGCGAACGCGCAACCAATGTGGCTACGGAGACCCCCTAATGTTGCACTGCAGTTTGTTTATGGTGTCCGTCGCAGCAGAAATAATGTTTCTCTGTGTTGAGTGTGTTGAGGCGAACACTAACAAAATGCCCAAGAAAAGGCAATATTCTGAAGAAAGCCTAAATTATGAATGATCAATATGATGACAGTAAACTCAAGCCATGAGAAATGCAACATCGACTTGAAAATTCGATTTTTTTATTCAAAAACAGTTATTTCTAAAACCGGACAAACCATGATCATTTTTTGGACAAACCATGATCATAATTTCTCTTTGAGGAAAATCGTTAAAAACATAAAAAAATGAATAATTTCTACGCCTTATGGTAGTATTAGTAACTAAGACTTGGGGCTTTTCAACAAACCTTTTTGTATAAGAGAGGCTTTAAACTTTGAAGTTCATTCGCCTCTATTCTACAAACCCAAACTCATATTGATTATATGTGATTTTCATGAAGAAAAATCGATCTGAATTTACTAGTTGCGTGAAAACACCCTAAATCGGACAAACCAAGATCATTTACCCTAATATCAGTTAGAATAAACCTTCAATAATCTATCAAACTTTATTCAACAGTAAGTTATGAATTTCAGTTTCCTCCGATATGATGTGAAAACATTTTAAGACACTTTTTCGTATCATCTGAAGACTTTTGAAAAAATCACTTGTCATCCCTACACACAGGTAGGGATTTTATCACCTCTCATTGGATCACAAGTGGTTGATGACCTACTGAGAAATCTCGAGGCAAAAGGTTTCGAAGTCGAGGGGTTTGCTGACAACCTAGTCAAAATGGTACGCGGAAAGTTCGACGACGTGATGTCGAACAAAATGTAGATGGGCTTAAACCTAACCCATTCATAATGTATCCCAGAAGGACTGAGCATTAATCCCTCAGCAACAACAAAAATTATTCCTTTCACCAACATTAAAAAAAAGCATTGTGCACCCGTGGCCGAGTGGTTAGCATCATAACTAACATGCCGGGTGTTCGGGTTCGATTCCCATTCTGGTCGGGGGAATTTTTCGTCAAAGAAATTTCCTCCGACTTGCACTGTGATCACGCGTATTCTAGAGCTTGCTACTCAGAATGCATTCATAGCGTGTTATTTGGCATAGAAATCTCAACTAAGTACTAATAAAAATGACGCAAGTAATACTACGTTGAGACGGCGAGGTTCCTCTAGGAACGTTAGTGCCATTGAAGAAGAAGAAGAAAAAAAAGCATCTGCAGTCTTTACATCTTGGGGGAGCGGATATAAAATGAAATGTTTCAGTGAAATATATAGGCGTACTCCTAGATGCTAAATTGAACTGGAACGCACACTTGCCACACGTACAGATTTATCTGGAAAGGTATAGATTTTTTCGTTATTTTTGGTACAGATTCTGTACGGTACAGAGTACAAATTTTCCTCAAAAAGTACGGATTGGTACAGTTTTTTTCCGCGTGTGAAATTTCTTACATTCGAACAAAGCAACATTAACCCATTAGTGCCCAGCGTATGAAATTTAATACGCAAAAATGCCCGTTTTTGAAAAACTGTTTTTATGAAACTAAAGTGTTAATCGCCTTTTAAATGATACCACATGACAATTTAAGAGTGTTTTTTGTGTCAGTGTCAATTTATCTGTCATTTTTGCAAAGTTCGAGTTTCCCGCAAAAGTCGCAAAGTAAACATAACCTACACCTGGGCAGTAATGGGTTAAGATCAGCCGTATGGCACCCGCCATGTTTTTGGTGCCAACATCTAAAACGTCAGAAGTATTTGTTTTCTTCAAAACAGCGATCCGCGTTGACGGCAGTGAGCTTCGTTTGCTAGTTTAGGGGAGCGTCAAAGAATAGCTGATTTTCAGTCGGAATGAACGTTTTCAAAATTAAAATTATGAATGTAAATTAGCTTTTCCATATCAAATTAGTATTCTGTTTAAATTGAAAACATTTTTGTTTGCAGGTGGGCAAAAAGTCTCATAGGAAAATTGTTTTTGAAGAAAACTTTGGAATTGTATGACCATATGATTGAATGAAAGTCAGAAATACGTGTTTCTAATAATCAAATAACATAATGTGAAAATTTTCATTCAAATTTTAAAATTTGAAAACCGGCTCCGTGTCTTCTAATCTGGTAGACATTCTATGAACAATTGAACGAAATTATTAGAGAAACAGTTCCGTTGAAGGCCCAGCGTTCTAGGAATTTCAATCAACTCGGTGGACTCCACAGCTTCGAAATCTCCGCAATAGGCTGCGAAAAGCGAGAAAACGATTTCTTCACGACAAAACTCCAACACACAGAAGAGAACTACACGAGGCCGAAGAAAAATACAAAAACTTGCAGCTTGAAAGCTTCCGCAAGAACATAAATGCTCTTCAAAGCACATTCAAGCAAAATCCATCTTCTTTCTGGAGTTTCGTACGGAGCCGGAAGAACTTGACGCGGATACCGGACAAAATCGTTTATCAATCCAACAACTCCGACTCACCACTTTCTTCTGCCAATCTCTTTGCCGAATTTTTCCAAAACATGTATGAAAGCAATTCATCTCAACCAACCCGCCAGTATATTGACAGTCTGCCATCTTACAATCTCCGTTTCCCAGTACTTGCGTTTGATGAAGATGTGGTGCATAAAGCACTCAGTTCAGTAGATGCAACAAAAGGACCCGGTCCGGATCTTATTCCCCCGGTCTTCATCAAGAACTGTGCAGCGATGCTCGCCAGACCAGTTTCTATGGTTTACTACCAATCTCTACGCGAGGGTATTTTTCCCGAGGCTTGGAAGCTTGCATCGATAACTCCAGTCCACAAGAAAGGCAGCTTTCACGATGTCGAAAACTATCGCCCGATATCGATTTTAAACTGCCTAGCAAAAGTGCTCGAGAGTCTAGTTCATGGTGCACTATGTCCGATTGTACAGCCTGTGATTTCAGAGTTCCAACACGGCTTCGTTAAAAAACGCGCAACCACCACGAACCTTATGGCATACACTCACATGCTATTCAACAAAATCGAGAAGCGGCAACAAGTAGATGCTGTTTACGTCGATTTCTCCAAAGCTTTCGACAAAGTACCCCACGACCTTGCTATTCTAAAAATGGATCGACTTGGTTTACCATCCTGGATCATAAACCTGTTAACCTCATACTTAACATCCCGCAAAGCTTTTGTCAAGGTCCACGGTACTAAATCCAACGAATTTACGATTCCATCATTCCATTCCACAAGGAAGCATTCTTGGTCCTCTGATTTTTGTATTATTCGTTAACGATCTGTGCGAAAGGTTATGTTCGGAGAAAATTTTATATGCGGATGATTTGAAAATTTACCGAGTAATACAATCAAATTTAGACTGCTGCATACTGCAAGCTGACATTGAGCGATTAACGGTTTGGTGCCAGGAAAATGGAATGCATGTAAACGCTGAAAAATGCAAGGCCATCACATTTACGCGCTCTCGCTCCTCTATTGTACACGGATACATGTTGCATCTCTCGCCATTGCAGAGAGTCAATCGAATCAAAGATCTGGGAGTTCTTCTTGACAGCAAGCTGCGTTTCCATGAGCACGTCTCGGTCACAATTTCAAGAGCAAATGGTTGGATTTTTGAGACGCAACACAGCTTATTTCGATGACGTCTACGCTCTGAAGTCGTTGTACTGTGCATTTGTTCGCAGCGTCTTGGAATACGCAGTACAAGTATGGGCCCCATATCAATCTGTACATATCCAGCGCATCGAACGTGTTCAGAAACGCTTCGTAAGGTATGCTCTACGTGGCCTGCCCTGGAATGATCCAACCAACCTACCACCCTATGAACAGCGCTGTGCACTTATTGGAATGCAAACCCTGGAAAGCCGACGATTGGTGCTACAGAGAATTTTTATTTTCGATGTATTGACAGACAAAATTGACTGCAGCTATCTACTTCGAAACGTTAGCCTACACGCACCATCCCGACAGCTACGCCACCATCGAGTCCTGGCGATGCCTAATCACCGTACCATATATGGGCAAAATAATCCATTAGACGCTTGCTGCCGCGTCTTTAACGAGGTATCTGAACTGTTCGATTTTAATATTAGTAGGTTAATCTATAAGAATAGAATAAAGTCCTTATAAGCAGTCTGTACAACCATTAGGTCGAAGACGTTTGACATTAAATAAATTACACTAACGATTTTATGACCCAAATTATGGCTCTAGCTTGAAGTCGCCACCTGACGTCGACGTCATCGCGAATTACCAATTTACCACCATCTGACATATCGTGATGTCGATGATGAACTTTTACAGCAGAGGGATAGTGAGATAGGCGGTGACGGTAGGTAGAGTGAGCAGGGCTTGGAAATATTGAGCTTGGTAAGTAATATTGAAAATATATAATATTTCTATCAGCGTAACGCGTTTATTTTGCTTTTCGATGCTGCTGTCATTCATTCGATGGCAAACAAATTTACAGCTGTGTTCATTCATATTCATTCTATGCTATCTGAGCTTTCCTTAAAGCCCGAGTCATGAGAATTTATTCACATTTATTCATTGCCATTGAATTGTCAGGAATGTTGTGAATGTTCATTTTCAATATCCCGATAAGTGTGTGATTTTCTCATTGAGTTAGTGCCTTGCTTATTCAGTCATTTTTGAAGTTACTCCGAAAGGACAACGCAAATCGGTGGCGCAAGCGGAAATGCCAACAAAAGAGCAATATCTGCATGCACACTCACAGCTAAGGATTGCCTAGACTTGGACGGCGAGGAAGCATTCTGCAGAATCGATCCGAGTAGCGAATGCAAACTTCGTCAGCCAAAGCTGGATGTTGGAAACTTCACCCGCTAATGCTATAGCACAGTTTTATTCGTTTGCAAAAGGAAGCTCAAAATATTCCCATTGCGGTCGTGTCATGGACACCACCATTTTAAGTTCGTGTGTTCGGAATTTTAGTCAAAAATTAAATGTTTGAAATGTGAGTCAAGACGGTATTTTTTTACATCGGAACTGGAGTCTTTTGAAGCATTTCTGACAAGTGGAATTAGAATTGCATATCCACTATGTAAAATAAAAGCATTTCAACTGAGACGGAAACCTTGCATGCTTCGTTATCTTCCTCAACGAATTTCTCCATTTCGTCAGTGTCCGAGAACGATGCTTATAGTGAATAAACTGGTATATTAATATCAATGAATGACAAAACTAGGGATATTTTCTTTTGCTCACATTCCGTGAACGCAGAACAGAACGAAAAAGGGAAGGAACAAAACTGCATGAATCAACTGTGAGGGGCTTGCTGTGATTGTGAGGCTCGGCGTTCATTTTCGGTATCCCGAATGCAATGGTATAATGGTCAAATGTGGTCGGAAATTCAGCTGAAAAGATTGATGTGATACAGATATTTCCAAGCACTGTGAACGAGCCGTTGTCTTTTTTAAGGAAACCTAGCCCTAGTGACCTTACTGAGTCTTGCAACGATTGAGGTATTTTGAATGCTTTCGCAGTTATTTATTAGGGATTTTCGTTAGGATCGTCTTACTATATTCGAATAGGGCTCTTCTGTATTGAGATCAGTCCGAAGTAATTTTAGCTCTGTTAAACAGTTTCCACGCTGTTTTGCGATCTGCGTTAGTTTTGCTCCCTTGTTTGATTCGTTTGGGAGAATCGGAATCCCATCTTTTTCACAAAGCAAAATCGAAGTTCCTAAACCTACCTTGTGGTAGCCGCTGAGTTTGTACTGCTTGGTAAAGGGACTGCCAGATTGCCAAGCTTCGTAAAGGTTCACCGCGTATAATCGACTCTTTACCTGAAACCCTGATGACGTCTCTGTGAACTTTGCTTGGTTTAGGGGTATTTCTCTCTTTACGTGATAGCCATGGATAATAGCTATTATAATCATCCTCCATAGGAGCTCTGCATCCTCTGCTCTGGCTCTCAATAGTTACAGGTTATTTTTCGGACATGCTGCCAAATAGATCCGTCATTCGCAGGCGGAGGCAGAACTTATCTGACTGACTTTCTTTTTTTTCTTTTCTTCTTTTTTCTCGAATGTCGGCTTTACGTAAAGACTTATCGGAATTATCTTGGCTACGACGAAAAACATGATCATTTCGGTAGTTTTAGCATATAGGAAGCAAAACTCTTAACTTTTCACCAGATATTTGAAATGAATCAATCACGAAAAATGTTTATTCACAAAAATTCGTTTTGCTGTCTATCGTCAATTGTGAATTTTGTGAGTTATATCTCGCTTTGAACGGTCCACATTAAAACAGTAATACATTTGTGTTGCACATCAACATTCCATTATCACACCCATGTGTTTGAACTTTAATAACCGTAGATTTGAAGTGGAAATTAGATTAGACCTAATTTAGTATTTTATATTTTTGTTTGTTTCAATTTCTTACAATTCAAGGTTTAATACTGATCGGACGGTAGAGACATTATCATTCAAATCATTATCATTACTAACTTTTTTACGTTTTTAATCTTTGTTTAATTCTAAGTTTAGTCCGATATCATAGTAAAATTTGTCTGATTGTATGCAAATCTTGTCAGTAATTCGCTACAGTTTCAGTTCTATGAATGAATAAATTATGTTCATTTTTGAAAAAAAACAATTATTTGTATATACTATTTTAGTATCACAAGTTTGCATATTAACAGTAGACCATTTGGATGAACAGTACGCATATATTCAATTCATAGACGAATAGGTTAAATAATTATACTATAGAATTGAATAAAGAAACTGTCAAGTTTTTCTTTCAACTAAAAGTTTAGATAATATCTAACGAAGTTATAATACTTCAAGGTCGATCAAGTGTACTCCTCCGAGTAGCTGACATATGTGTGGTCCTATTTTATTAAGATGAAAACTCGCATCGCTATAAGAAATGAAAATGATAATTTTGACAAGGTTTAGCACCTTTTACGGTAAATAAAATTGACATTGTATGTCATAGAGAAAACAGAAATTGGATTTCTTGAATACTTAATTTCAATCAGATGAAAAGTTGGACAGTAAGAGTCTACATAGGATTGAGCACTGAGTTTCTAATCAGAAACGAAAACTATTATATAATTACATACCTACAGAAAAATTGTGCTTGTGCTAAGTTGTAGGTGTTTTTCCACAGATGTGTACATGATGAGTACAAATTTACAAATATTTTTACAACTTGGAATGACATACCATGCAATCTGATTCAATGTAAACATAGTTTGAATAAGGCATTGCCGATTGTCTTTTTTCATTAGAACCTATCTGAAAACTATTTAATCGTCGCTTTTAGAAGGAGAACCTTGCTTGCTACTGTTTTGTTCAAGAATTTTCTTATTCAACCCCACAACTACTTTACAGAAATTGCTGTTCTCGATATCAATGAAATCCGCAAGGAATACGTTTGATCTAGGTTTCTCGTCAACAGTGAACGGCCCTGGAGTTTGTAATTTAATCCAGTCGATCATTTTTTTCTCCACAACTTTGGCACACGTTGTTCGCAATGAAGACATGAATCTTGGTACTATGTATTGGATGTCCGGGGTCAACACACATTGGGAAACGTAACCGGTATCTGGGCTGCGATGAACGAGTGATTCATCAAGATATTGGCGTAATTTTTTAACATTAATCTCATTAGGCCACGGCGTTGGCCAGTCTTGGTTGAGCCAGAATCGATCATTGACACATGCATCACTCCTATATACGATTAGAATCTGCTGCCCATTTGCCGTAGCTGATTCTAATGTGCAGTCCTGCAGTTGGTTAACGTTGCGTGAGTAGATTTTCTTCTCGAAAATACGGTTTAGTTCTGCCGAAAGCATGCAGTGATCAGTTGGATTAAAAAGGTAGAAATGCTGGCAATCAAGTACAACAAATTCTTTCGGATGGGTACGGAGAAATTGTTTCAGCTGTTCCAAAGGTTCCGTGATTTCATCGCAATATAATCCATGAACGAAATAGAATTTGTTCTCTGGTCTTTTCATACAAATTCTTAGATCGAAGTATCTGGATGAATAAATATAGTAAATAATGAGTCCCATAGGGATATCTGGTTGCTCTTGTGTTTTTTTTTCTGTAGGTTTCAATAATATCAATATGTAGGATGGGATCATGTTATTTGGAAAGGATCGACAAAGCTATGAAGTCGGATTTGTTTTTGTTTAGCACAAATGCATTAAAATGAGGTCCAATAAAGAAACAATTTACACCAAGATAACATTATGGAAATGGACATGTATAAATTATCAATCATTTTCTGCGCAATTGAATGAGAATGGTGTTAACAGATAACCCAGATAACATATCGAAGCTGGGAAAGAACATGATTCACTAATGCCATAGTTCCTATATACATACCGTACGCCACTCTGCAATTGTTCCACGATATCATACCGCTGTGTAACGGCCCACCGTTTCACCACACACGGAATCACTTTGTTCAATGTTTCTACGATAGGGTCTGCATCAGGTGCTACTGGTGCTTTGTCTCTAATGCCATAGGACATGGCGTCATGAGAACCTGGTATGGCTAAATTGATGATTGGTACTGCTCGTAACTCGGGAGGCAGTTTACCCATCCAATTTTCCAAATCGTCGGTAATATCAATCATTTCTGCATCGATCATGGTCTCTCTGATGAATGTTTGGTTGGTCTCAGAATGGTCCAAATATTTTTGATCTATGGTTTTGAGCTGCAAAGATGTAAAAAGTAATGCCAATTTGCAATATGTTTGATAATTGAAGGACTATCCAATGTACAAAAATATGCCCTCAAATTGCTTTTGTTTCCACGATATAAACAAGTCGAACTTCGTCTCGCCTAACATAGACTTTTAATATGAAAACATTCGAACATTTACATTTTTTTACTAAGCACGATCATGGGTTCAATCCTAGAACTATTCATTAATTGGTATTCTTATTGACCGTTTAGAGTTTTCTCTTTCTCTAACAATCCATCACCAACTTTCCCTGACAATTCATCACCATTTACGCTTCACATCAACGCAACATGAAAAACAATTCCGTCAACTCGAAATTCGATGGATTCTAACAGGGCATATGAGAATCCAATTTTCCGAATTTTTCTATTTTAGCGATCCATTTTAATTTATATAAAACAGGGATGGCTCAATTTGGCAGCACTGCGGACTACCTGTAATTTAAAAGATAGACGGTGACGTACCAAAACAGTAACTTTTCATTTTAGGGCAATGTTCTCTAAAAAACGGCCACTCTCGTTGTACACGAATATTTCAAGAAAAGAAAACTACATGTCAGACAGACGGGTCGCTGCAATGACTACGCAGGTGACCAGTCGCCCGAAGTCGGCGCTTTGGCCACTCCTGATATAGAAGATCTAAGATATAGGATTGTGTTTTTCCAACTGAAAATCCATTGCAATTTTCGTACCAAAATTTTCGTTCGTCTTTCGGGAACATATTGGGGTACAAATGGAAAAACGAAAATTGATCACGTCGTCAAAAATGTCCAATTTCAAACGCTTATTACTCATTCATTTCATGATGGATTGGTGAGATTTTTGCATCAAACGATTCCGGCACTCCATAACAATTTTTCACATTGAATAAAATAGTATTTATCATGTAACTAACTATCGAACAATTGGAAAATCTCAACCCCTATCCAAACAGAGATACCCAGTCCTGATTGGTCGAAATTGACGTCATTTATTTTCGCGTCCGATTCGTTCGTTCACCGGCAAGCTGCATGGAAATCGAGTAGGAGGCGCCTACTTCACACATACCAAATTATATAAAAGGAAGGAGTATACGTGGATCTCATCCGTCATTCTGTGTATGTCATTCGTTTCGACAACACGTGATTTTTTCCACTCTCGCTTATAGCTAAAGACAGGTAGTTTTTAATTTTTGGTTTTTTTTCATTCTTTTTTTTACCCGCATTGGAGGTGGAATCGTCGTCACACGCTTTGGCGTGCTTGGTGGATATCGCCAAGAAAAGGAATATGGGGCGTCAGCGTTCCAGTACTTCAGCCACAGACGGCCCTTCGAAAAAGGTCCGGACTCAGTCCGCTGCCCCAGCGGATGCAGAAACAAATCAGCTGCTACAGACCAACCAATATTCGGTGCTCCCAGAGGACACTGGAAGCAACGATGCCGTCATCAAAAAGGAGCGCGTTCCCCCGCTGTTCACATCTAGGATGGACTTAGTGAAACTCGAGTCTGAGCTTTCCCAACAACATCTCAAGCCGCGATTCAAGCTGTGTAGCGTGGGCATCAAAATCGTATGCTCCAGCCTAAAGGAGTATCAACAAGTCGGGGCCTACCTGAAAACCGAAGGCGTGCAGTTTTACACACACGATATGCAAGCGGCGAAACCTCTGAAGGTGGTTTTACGTGGACTACCGCCTGTCGGCCCGGAGGAAGTTAAAACTGAGCTGTCCAATCTTGGTTTGAAACCGGAGAACGTCTTCGCGATGACTCGTCGCCCAAACAACAACACGTGGAACCAGCTGTTCCTAGTACACTTCGCCAAGGGCACCACCAACATCAGCTCGCTCAAAAACATCAGTGATTTATTCCGCGTCATTGTATCATGGGAGCTGTATCGTCCCCAGCACCGAGATGTCACACTGTGCACGAACTGCCAAAGGTTCGGACACGGTACCAAAAATTGCTACATGCAGGCTCGCTGTGGTAAATGTGCTGGGAATCATTCCACGGCGTCCTGTGGTCTGGCTGATGACCAAAAGTCGAAGTGTGCTAATTGTGACGGTGAACACCAAGCATCCAACCGATCCTGCCCTAAGCGAGCTGAATTCATCACCATCCGACAAAAGGCGACAACATCCAACCAGCCTGGTAGACGCAAGCGTAACGTTCGTCCACCACCGATTACCTCGGATGCGGAGTATCCAGCTTTCCAGCAACGCCATCAGGTCCCAAATTTACACCCGCTTCCCCTCAACAGTCAGCGTAACACCAATACATCTCCTGCTACTAATCAAATCGATGAAGCAGTCCGCAATCGTCGTTCAGCACAGCCCCGCCTCGCAGCTGCTGCCACTCAACCGAATCAAGGGCACTCCTCCACCCCTCGTATGTCATACGCTGATGTGGCCGCTGGTGCAACCACGGACAGTACGCTATTCACCACACAGGAGATGCTAACTCTCGTGTCAGAAGTCATCACAATAATGCGTACCTGCAAAACTATACCTGAGCAGCTGCAAGCGGCTTATTCACTGATTAGCAAATATGTCCCGTGAAGCTGTCAGCATTGCAAATTGGAACGCTTGCTCGCTGAGAAGCAAGCATATCGAGCTACTAGATTTCCTCAATAACAAGGAGATAGCAACATCGATCGAGACGCACCTTAAACCGGAAATCAACATCTTTCTTCCGGAGTTTCGGCTCCTAAGACTCGACAGCACCAGCGCAGATAAAGGGGGAGTGGCCGTTGCTGTGAGACGAAACATCGACTGCCGCCTGCTGCCGAACATTCAGCTCAAAACCATCGAAGCCATCGGTATCGAGGCTCGTACATCGATTGGGCCAATCATCATCATTGCGGCATACTGTCCTAAGCAAGTCAACATCAGGGACGGTTCAGCCGCACTGCTACGGAACGACTTGGCCAAGCTTACACGGCGGCGGGCGAAATACATCATCGCAGGAGACCTGAATGCTCGGCATGCGATTTGGGGTAACCGAAGGCAAAACCGGAACGGGATCATCCTTGCGGAGGACTTGGAGAGTGGTTATTACAATATCTTGGCGCCGAACAGTCCAACAAGAATTTCCAGATCGGGAGTTCACTCTATTCTGGACATTTTCCTGACCAACATGGCCATTTCCGAGGATCCACTCGTCTTCGAGGAACTGTCATCCGACCACTTCCCGGTGGTGCTTAAGTTGGGTGCCTCTGCTGATACGGTGGCCAATCATTCCCGACGAAACTATCACCGAGCAAATTGGGGCGAGTTCCAACATGTTGTTGATAACAACATCACTCCCAATCAGCCTTTAGATTCTCCGGAGAATATTGACCTGGTGCTGGAATCCTTTCAACGAGCGATTACCACAGCTCGTGACAGGGCGGTTCCGCTTCAACAACATCAGGTGAGTACCTCTCTCCAAATAGATAGCACAACCAAACACATCATTCGTTTACGAAATATGTATCGACGTCAGTACCAGCGTACTGGCGATCGGAACAAAAAGATAACGTATACCAATCTGACTAGGGTAATCCACGATAGGATTCGAGAGCTTCGAAATAGAGAATTTCGTGATAAACTCCGTCAAATTCCTCCTCATTCGAAACCCTTCTGGTCTTTGACTTAAGTTCTAAAAAAGAAACCAAAGCCTGTGCCTCCGCTTTTCTCATCTGGAGGTCCACATGAAGGTAACATTTTATTAACACCCATAGAAAAAACGAATGCGTTGGGGCAACAGTTTGTGTCGTCTCACAACCTCGGGCATAACATCATCAGTCCTCACGAGCATGACGTCATTGAGGGAGTCTCTGTGGTCGAACGATCAGAAAGTTTTATTCCGGAGGGGTCAGAAGTCACTGCTGATGAGCTGATTGGTCTTATCAGAGGATCAAAGAACATGAAGGCCCCCGGTTTTGACAACACTTTTAACATCGAGCTCAAGCATTTGAGCCACGGCTCATTTGCTTTTGTAGCAAAAATTTTAAATAGATGCTGGGAGCTTAACTACTTCCCTTCTGTGTGGAAGTTAGCAAAAGTCATCCCAGTCCTGAAACCGGGAAAAGATCCTTCTGTCCCCAAGAGTTACCGACCCATCAGTTTACTCTCTGCCCTCTCCAAGCTTTTCGAGAAGTGTATTCAATCCCGAATTCTTTCTTTCGCAGATGAACATGGTATCTTTCCTGAGGAACAGTTTGGGTTCCGTAAGGGAAGATCCACCATACATCAACTCACTAGAGTTGTTAACATCATTCAGCGGAACAAGTCGGTATCCAAGACGACAGCAATGGCGCTCTTGGACATTGAAAAGGCCTTCGACAACGTAGGCATGATGGTCTGGTGTTCAAGCTACATCAATACAATTTTCCGATGTATTTGATAAAGATAATTAAAAATTATCTCTCTGATAGATCATTCCGGGTGTCCCTGTATAATGTGTGTTCAGAGCAATTCAACATAAATGCAGGTGTGCCCCAAGGAAGTATCCTTGGGCCCATTTTATATAACATATACACTGCAGACATTCCACCGCTTCCCGGTGATGGAACACTGTCTCAATTTGCTGATGACACCGCGATTATGTTTAAGGGTCGTATAATCAGCGCTCTGACTCGCAAACTACAGTGCGGTCTGGATGCTTTAACAGAATATTACGCAAGTTGAAAAATTGTAATCAATGCGGGGAAGACCCAGACTATCCTTTTCCCGCATTCAAGGTCTCCTAAACTTGTTCCCACTGACAACGTGAGAATTCGGTTCGGAGACTCCCTTATTGAATGGTCCAAAGAAGTCACCTATTTAGGACTCACATTAGACAGTCATCTAATTTTCAAATCTCACGTTGATAAAACCGTCAACAAATGTAACATTTTACTTCGGTTCTTGTATCCTTTAATTTGCAGGAACTCGAAACTTTGTTTAAAGAATCAGATGGCTGTCTATAAACAGATATTCTATCCTGCCATTGAATATGCGGTTCCTGTTTGGAAGGGCTGTGCCCGGACACACAGACTGAAACTCCAACGCGTTCAAAACAAGATTCTTAAAATCATACTGAATTTGTCACCCTGGACGAGAACAACGGAGGTTCATGAAAGAGCCTGTCTGGATACCCTAGAAGTAAAGTTTGACAACGTCATACAAAAATTTGGAGAGAGGTGCTCCTCTTCCGTGCATGAAATTGTACGGAATTTGTATATAGTAGTTTAAGGTCTTAGGTTAAGTAGGTAGTTTTATTATAACAATTAAAAAATACAAATGTTTATCATTAAAAAAAAAAATTAGATATAGTAAAAACAAACAGTACCTAGCATTCTATTATGCAAATTAAGATGAACAAAGATGTGAAGCGTTAGCTGGCCAATTAAAATGTATAGAACTTTGTATTAACCAAAAACGTATAAGAAATATAAATGAATTTATGCAAAAAAAAAAAAATGGATCTCATCCATTCTTACAACGGACGTGGAACGGACAACAACAAGTGGATAGCAGCAGCAGTGGAAGCGGCTTTTCTTAAGGCGAGCATCGAAGTTGAGCGGTCAAAATGTGAGCTGCGCCTCACATAGAGCTTCTATGGCAGCATAAAAAGCGGCAAACAGTAGCAACGATTGCTGAAACCGGTTTAGTACTTGTGGCAACAGCAAGCATCACGAGCGAAACGTTTCAGGCACGTTCTCTTCGTCAGAAGTACGAGAACGTGTTCTTGGCATCATGCAGGGTATCAAACACGCTACCCGTCGTTCAGCTCGCCGTGGTGGTGTCAACGAAACCCCACGCAAACCGACGCACAGAAGCCGAAGATGCCAAAGCCAAAGAAAGCAGCAACGGCTTTGGAGAAAACTACCGCTGCTAAAAAGTAAACAACTGCCTACATCCGACTAACATGAACATGAACAGAGAAATCAACCAGTCCTTTTCAGGACTATCGATATTGCTTTGAACGAAAGAGTTTAATTTATTGTTTTCCACTAATCATAAAAATGATGTAAAACTATGATCAAAAATATTGTTAAGTTTTGCTTTTTCTTTGACCAGGTGCAATTAACAGGGAACCGTCGTATAACGGCTAGAAATGTCTAAAATTTTCGTTCAATTCATCATGGAACATTCGTTGTTTTTAAGTATTCGATCAATTGAGCGACTATTTGTTGAAAAAGCATCGATGATGAAAAGGGCTATGATATCATACTTTTAAAAGCTATATTAAAACTTCGCTTCGCTTTTTCGCGCCCGATAAGCCAAATATTTGTATCGCAAGCAAGTAGGAGGCGCGTAGTTCACACATACCAAATGATATAAAACGAGGAAGCACTCGTAGATATCATTCATTCTCACAATGGACGTGGAACGGACAACAAGTAGCAGCAGCAATAGTGGAAGCAGCTTATATCAAGGCGAGCATCGAAGCTGAGTAGTCAATAGGCGAGCTGTGCCTCACATTGAGTTTCTATGGCAGTAGAAGCAGCGGCAAACTACTACTACTACTACTACTTACTACTAGTGGCAGCAGCAAGTATCACGAGCGGAGCGTTTCGGGCACGCTCTCTCCGTCAGAAGTGCGAGAACGTGCTTCTTGACATGGTGAAGGTGCAGCAGTGAAATTCAAGACGAGCATCGAATCTGAGCGGTCAACAATTGAGTTGTGTCTCACATCCCGTAAACGGGCATTGGAGCTGAAACAACTTTCTATCACCGATACCGGAAGCTCGATAATAACACTGGTGAAGTGAACAAAAACTACCCAACAACCAAACCAAACGGCCCTTTTCAGGGCCAGCAGATCATTATCAAAGAGTTTAACAATATATTTTTTCAAACATTTCCAAAATCAGCATGCGACAGACAGCCTAACGTAATCCTACGTCAACTATGCGGTCGTGTCGGACACAACCTCCTGTGACTTTTTTGTCTTAACATTGATCTATGGGCATAGACACATACAAAAAAAATAAAGACGGCTCAAATCGGACGATCCTTTCCTCGAGATTTGAGCTAAGCATTACATTTGATGAATCTTTTTCATTTATATGGGTATGAATTTATGCACCATTTTGTTCAAGATTTTGACCGACCTGCAGGGAATGTGAAAGAGTAAACCTTTTTCGGTATCATATATAACCCAGTTGAACTCTCTCTCCATGCGCACACCTGCGCCCGGACGAATCAACGCACAACGAAACAAAGTTCAAATGTTCTGTTGTCAACACGGTTCGCTTTTGAGTTCGAACATCCTCACTACACCGTATCCATACACCGGCTTATATTCCCAATTTTAAACCGAGCTCGAATCTAGTCTTTCTGCGTTGCTTTCTCTGTTGATGCGGATTGTATGAGGGTGCGCTGTTGCTTAGCTTAGAACAAGCGAAGACAAAACGGGCGATATAATTTTATGTGTGTGTGTGGGAATAGAATGAGGGGGAATTTAGTATGTGAATTCTGCACCGTGCTGATTTTGGGCTCACTTGTTTTGAGTTCGGTGCGCTTCGTGCCAAGAATGAAGTTTGTGTGAATGAAAGGGGTGTGAGTGATTTGATCGATTTCTCTACATCGACTCTCTCTTTTGGTCATAACTTCGCAGCAAATACATTCCCAACAGTTTTTCACAATGTGGAAGGTAGGTCAGAACCGCATCTATCGGATTATATAGCAAACTTAAATTGGAACGTTTTTGCAGTTGAGTTATTAACTAAATAAAAAGTTGATGAAGAGAAATCGATCAAGTCACTTACACCCCTTGCATTCTAAGCCCCTCATATATTCTCACCCGTATACATCTAGATCAACATGTCAAAAGGGCCTATCTTCTTTGATCGATTCTCTTGGTCGACTTTCTCTTTCGATAACCACGGCCTTTCAGACAGATATTACTCCAGTTTTGCCATGTAGTTTGATAAACGAGATTCCCTTTCACACTTCTTATATCATCGAACACATAAGGAAATGCTGTTACTGCTTAGTTATTAATGAAAGAGAATGTAGATGAAGAGAATCGATCAAAGAAGATAGGCCCTTTTGACATGTTGATCCAGACATCTATTTTCGGGTGAATAAATCCATCTATAGCTATAGATCTCCCTAATGTAAACACGCCATAACAATTTTTTGCGCATAATTTCATTGAAATCGTGACACGTGACTTTTATATAGAGATAATACAAAATGCATAGTAATTATACAAATATAATACTACAAAGGAATGCACTGATAGTAAACAATAAAGAAATATTTGGGACCATCGCCCATATCCTACACGTTTCGTTATATCAGGATCGACCCAATTCAAATTTCTACCATAGTCGGAACAAAACTATATGATCTTACCAGGGTGTCTTGTTGGTTGTTCAAATTGACTTCCCACTTGAGATGGAGTGATGAATTCGAAACATTTTAACAACAATTCTTCGCCATATTTGTACATTCAAAGCCAACAAACAACACTGTGCTTCAAGGAAACTGCTGTCAAAACATGTATTTACAATGAATACATTGAATGCTCACATAGTGGGAGTGTACACTGAGAGAAATAATTAGTAAATATAACGAATTTTTTGGTAAATACTACCAATCTATAGTCATTTTCGACCGTACTAATAAACACATATGTCAAGCAGAACCATGATTCGGAAGCCCAATATCGGCTACATTTTCTCGCCGAAAATGCACGTATCAGAATTATATCCTTATTATACCTCCGTATTGCCTTATGAGAACAATGAAAATGGTTAATACGCGCTTTTCTCACCAATTTTCAGATATGACAATATCCAAGCTTACTAATGTTATCGAGTAAAATATACTAATCTCTGGTAGGGATGCGGGTTTGTTGACAATATGTACAAAAAAATTGTACATTCTACTAATTTTGCATTACCAAATGTATTTAGTAGTTTTCGACGAGGATTTTTCTAAGGGTAGGATTATCATTAACCAAAATTCTATATAAATTTATGTCTGTGAAATATTTCATATTTCATGTGCACTAGGAGAAATCATTCGTAACTGGAGCTACCAAATCCTTAGTAGTCAATGCATTTTAAGAACATTTTACCAAAACTTCCTAAAGCAAATGTCATATGAAATATACATCCTTACGAGAGATCAGTAAATTTTACTAGATAACGTTAGTTGGAGTGTTGTCATATCTGAACAACTGTGAAGTGCACTGCTCGTAGTCGCCACTTCCCTTGTGGAAGCGATGCAATTCTGAGGTAAGCAGTTTGTTTTATTTTAGTTATAATTGTATATTTCTTTTCGGTCGCGAGGCTATTTTTGCTGGAAAGAAATACTGGGCCACATCGAATACATCCCTCAAAAGGAACGCTGTTTCGCAGTTTGTACTGACACTTATTCAACTGAAACTCAAACTCGAAAAAAATACATTCCTACGCCCATCGACGGTGAAACCATTGGCATATCACTTAAACTAGTTAAATTTTGAACGTACTTATCATTCCCTCGAATGAAACGAAATCTGTCTTTTTTTTTCTTTCTAGGTTAACTCAAAGAGTTTAAGGGAGCTGGCTATGTAAACTTTATCTGTAAGTTTCCAGCCGGCCAATTTCATTTATTGCACAATAATTGTGCCAGTGAACTTTGGGAACAATTCTTGTGCTAAGAAAACTCCAGACGGCATCGGCAACAAAATACCAGTGCAGATATCAATTACCAACTTGCCAATCATCCAGCAGGAAAATCCTTCAAGCGGGAAAATGAACATAAACCAGAGTCCATAGAAGTGCCCAAGTCCGAAACAATTACATTTTGTATGTTGAAGTTGTATTTGATGGAAATAAATTAACAAAACATAACCTTTTTCATCGTAATTACTGCAAGAACTGAAAATTCAATAATAATACGTATGCATCCTAATTTCAATAAATTGGGCATTGGGCCGAAATCCCGAAAGCAGGATCAAAGTTGGGGCGATATTTGGGTACATGTTTTGACACTTGTATTTAACAATTTACTCGCGTAAAATGTACGAATAATTATAGCGAATTCGTTTTTGAAACTGGGTTAGTTCCAAACTGACTCTATAATAAAATAATAACCATTATAATATAAAATCACTATCAGACACAGTTTTCGTTTAATATATTTTTGCAATTTTCACCAAACATCAATCTGTGCCATTTCAAACATTCATATTCCACTCCCAACACAAGTCAATCAAACAATTATTATTTCTACAAACATAAATACTCATATAAAAAATGGCGATTCGTGAGGCTATAATAAACATTTCACGAAAATATTTTGCGCCATTTGTTTTTTTCCTATGTCTGTAATAAATCGTATATGAGTATGGTAAAAGTCGCTATTATAGCCGGTCAAAGTTGCATATTCATCCAAACAAATTCGGTAAGCATTTGCCATGTATGTATATGGCCTCCACTTTTGCGTGCATATGCCAGTTAGGCGCATTATATGCCAACCAAATTTTAGGGCATATGATGTTATATATACTCTTGTTATGCGATTTAATGTTTGTTGGGTAGTGTGAAACTAGGTTGAAAATGAGTGGATAAAAAACGTTTTGACAGCAGTTAGGTTGGAACTGAACAAAAACGAATTCGCTATTAGTACGGTCGATAATGACTAACGAATTGGTATTATTCACTAGAAAATTTGTAATATATACTAATTATTTCTCTTAGTGTGGATAGGTTCAAAACAGTATATTAAGATAAATAATTAAGAAGTTTGTCCAACTTTTCGATAAATATCACTTATTCGTTAAGGTGCCCATTTTGAATAATCAGCACTTTTTTTCATTTGCAGTTTTGTATTTGATGATGCTACTATGCACATCGTTCACTTTCTGTGAAGTTGAAAATTACATTGGTTATGGTTGAGATAGACACCTCCATTGAGCATTGAGTGCTTCGAGTTTCCTTGGTTCGTTACTCCAAGTTGTTCAAACAGTTGCGAGAATCTTGTGGCGATCAACGGCTTTGAGAGCGCATCCGCTGTCATTTGCTCCGATTGACAAATTGAGACTTGATCTTGCTTCGATCGCTCAAATCTTAGATGGCCACGTATCGATGTGTTTAGAGCGTTTCGTATCTCGCGCTGTGTATTCGGAACTCACACAGCTTTGTTTGTCTTCGAATACTCCAATTCCTTCCAGGTATTGTTTCCAAGGTCTGCCAGTCCTCGAATCCACATGGCAATCGCTAAACTCGAAAAGATGCTGGCACCGAATCACAATATCTTTGTTTCTAGCGGTTGCTCCGTCCTTGTTCTTGACTAGGTTGACGGTGGTGAAGCGCTACAGTCATCTATAAAGATCATAATGTACCTGTTTCCACAGAGAGCAGTGATTTCTATCGGTTCACAATGACGTTTCGTCTTGCTTTAACTACAGATATAGTGGTTTCCTTGTGAAATGTTGTGTATGATTAGGTCGAAAGGAGGTTCTCCAATTTCAGCGCAGACAGAGGCAGCTGGTGTTGATGGCAGGAGAACGGAGACAGTCTGTGGTGCTTTGTTGTAGATCGGTGCCAGAGTTTTTGGTAGCTTGTCTCCAGCCAAATACGTCAGTTCGGGCTATAGGTGAGGCGGCTGCTGATGATAGCTTTGGCCACCCGTAGCCGGATATTTCTGTTGTTGCTCCGGTGCGGTTTGGAATTGGTTTTCAACAGATTCAACCGGGTGGTACAGCCCTTCTTAACTTCCTCGAAATAGCGGAGGAAGCTAAGTTTGTGGTCAACCAACACTCCATGGATCTTTAGTGTTTTTCGGCGAGGGATGTTGTTTTTGTGTAGCTGGACCCTAATGTCTGTCGCTGCATATCACCATATGGCCGCTCTTCTGCGCTGAAAGTTTAAATCCTCTCTCGGACACCCACATTGGTAACTGCTTGTATCCTGATGCATTGAATCCTATGGGTGTCACCCACTGCCATCAGAAGAATGTCATCCGCGTAGACAAACACGAACACTCCTCCAGGCAGGACCAGGAACAGGTTATTATTAGCGACGAGAAAGAGGGTGACGGCAAAAACAGATCCTTGAGGTACCCCTGTTTCCTCGTGGAAAAATTGGGAGCTGATGTTACCAATTTTGACTTCAAAGGTTCGGCGTGTGGCGAAGTTTTTGATGAAGTGCAGTAATTTACCGTCAACACCCCAATCTGGCAGAGTTTTCAGCACTAACGGGATCCATGTTCTGTTGTATGCCTTTTCCAGGTCCAGAGCTATCATTTCATAATCAAGTTAGAGTCCGAGAAAGAATACCTTTTTCGTTTATTTATCTGTTCCAAAGATATTGCATGGCCTGCTATTATATACATTTCTCTACACACCAGACGCCGGCTGAGACACTTCAATCCTGATATTGGCTGTTCAAATCCATTGCTCCGTTCTTGAGTTAAATCGTGCGGAACGGACTCCAAATAATTTTTATTTATATATAGATATGCAACATTTGCCGAAAAAATGACTTTCCAATTTTCCATCTTTCCGAATGGTTTTCATAGTTTTTTTTAGCATATAAACCTGAGGCACTTTAATCCTGATACTGACTGTTCAAATCCATTGCTCCGTTCTTGAGTAAAATTGTGAGGAACGGACACCAAATATTTTTTATTTAAATAGATTGGTAAGGAAGATTCGTCAGATTGTTTATAATATATGAACTCTACTAATAAATTATGGATCTATATCACTTTCGCGTTACCAACTGGTTTATTAGGCAATCACGAACACGTTCGTTTTAGCTTCTCTGTATGAAAAGGCCCTAAACGAAATATTTCATCTTTTTGTTTTGTTTTGACATTCTCTGATAGATGACCATTCATTACCCAAAATTGATATTCGAGCCAGTCGGCCAGTCAGTGTTTAGGTAGTATTTCAGAGAAATAAATTATTGTTTGTGTTTCTTAGTTATTTATACAGTTAGATAACTACCAAAACATCAAAATAATTCTGTGGAAGTGATTCAAACGCTTTGCAAGCATTCAATTTTTACTGTTTTGTTTTTCAAGGCAACAAAACAAGGCTAGTGAGAAACGAATACAAATGAAAATACGCCTTGTCTCGATACACCAGGGATCAAATAACAAAAAGACTAATTAAGTGTCAGACAAAACCAAAACAAGCGTTGAAGAAAAAATAGTTTGGTCACAAATTGCACAGTCTTTTTCCTGGTTCCTCCTGGATCTGTTGAAAATTGACAGATTTCTCGAAATTTGTGAGCTATGCTAACCGCTTTCATATGAACTTGTGCTACATATTTCCCAACTAAGCCAGTGACGAACTGGGCCAAGATCTGAAACAACAACATCATTTATTTCGTCGTAGGTTTGTGGCTTGATTTCTTGAACAGTGAACGATTTTTGTTTTTCAATAATATTTCTTCGTTCATACAGTTTGATTCATGTTCCTAGTCTTTTTTTTCTTTATGTCGTTTGAGTTTGTTGTAATCAATATTCAATGAAGGCTGGTGATTAGAAATATAATAAGAAGTTTTGTGCATATTTTAATAAATGATATTGCTATTGACAGCGATGATTACTTGCTTACAACTTATTATATTTTTTATCATCATTATTATTATTATTCTGTTAAGCTCATTTTAAAACTATAATTGATTATATTTTTAATAATATATTATATATTATCGTACATAGTTTAAATATGAAAATATCGGAAAAATAAACAAACAAGGGAACAACTGCTATCTAAACTGCTAAACCATGGATCCTAAACAAATAACTGCACTAGCGAAGTTATTGAGAGAAAGTGGCGATAAAGTGTTGAATTATGAATACAAACTATCGCTATCAGGTAATTGCATTGATGTAAGGTGACTGTTTTCCATTAATCGTTTTCTGTATTGTTCATTACAGGATCTTTACTACGGGCATTGAATGACTCGTTTAGTTTAATTATAGATAAAAATGAACTGCTTCCGCCTCAAAGCTTTCAAGTTGTGAAACCCAACAATGCGAAATCGGGAGTATTCCGGGATATACAGTTCATATACGATTTCGTGCAGAAAACGGTCATACTGAGCTTAAACCAATTTATCAACGATGATCTGTATGAATTTGAGGTTGATATAACAAAATTCAGGAATCTTAGAAAACTAGAGATTCAAAAGATACCAATTAGCCAAATCGTAGGAATACAGCAAATCAGATCTCAAATCAATGAAATTACGTGTATCCGGAGTATATCACATGTCAAAGATATAGTTACGTCATGTGGAGGAGACAACAGCAATGGATTCACGTGGAATGAACTTCGATCAGCCAATTTTTCATATAACATGTTGGACTACATTGATAGCTCCCTTGAATTCACTCCGTGGCTGGAAAATCTTAATTTAAGTCATAACCAGATTGTTAGCGTACCAGCAATCAAGTGGCTTCCTAATTTGCGCGTCCTAAATTTGAGTTTCAATCGCCTCACTCATATTCCATCGTTTCATCAGGATGCACTGAAGAAATTGCAAGTGTTCCATATATCGAATAATTTTATCGAAGACCTGTCCGGAGTATCACGACTGTTGGGTTTAAGTGATTTGGATCTTTCTGGAAATTGTATGATCGATCATACAGTGCTGTTACCGGTGAGCACGCTATCTGCGCTCAGTTGTCTAAATCTGAAGGATAATCCGTTGGCGTGTCACCCAAAACATCGGCAAGCGACTGCTCGATATCTAAACAAAAATGTGGCCGGCAGAAAATTTTTGCTTGACGTTGAACCATTGTCGAAGTACGAGAAGACACTGGTTGGTAACTATGATAGCTATCGTGCTATTCTAGTTCCACGAAGTCCAGGCAGTGTTACCTCCAGCGCCTTCAGTACCCCAACAAATAAAAGTGTAATAAATACACCAACTGGAAGTCTTACCTCGAGGAGCAGCTTCAATATGGATTTGAGAGGTAATTCGAACAACGCTTGAAAGGATCATTTAACCCAATTGTGTTTCGCGGTCTTTCAGATGCTATGAGTGCTTCAATCGTTAGCCAAAGAAGGATAAAGGTGCGCCGAGCGGTAATTTCCGATAATGATATGGGAGATGCTAACCAGCACCTTGAATCTAAAGCGGAATCAGATACTGTGGCAAAGGGTTTAGGTAATTTATATAAACTGTTGTAACATAGTTCAAGAAGCGAACAACTTGTTGTAATTGTTACAGAAACCAATCAAGATCATTTAGAAACTAAGAAACAAATCGAGAGTCTCCGCAAACAATATGGCAGCGAATGGCTGCAAAATCAGGCCGGGGACATGGTTAAAAACGTAATCGGTTATGACTCCTCGGTCGAGAAAATCTACGAAAGTGCAATGCACTACGAAAACGAAATTCAGATTATGAAAAAAAACGACCACTCGCAAGCATCCGAGAGAGGCACCGTTGATAGTATTTTAGTGTGTAATTCTAATGAAACTGAACATAGCATCAGAACGTCAACACCCGAGGAACGCGATCGAACCGTTCTGATGGAACCATGCGGGTCACCTATAGCAAGGCAATTTGATGGCCGCGCGAATGAATCCGATTTCAAAAGCGTCAATAATGAAAGTGATTCGAATTACCAATCAGTTAACGATACCACCGGCGAAACTACGCGACATTCGCTAGATTTGAACAATATTTACGGTAACGCAGTGGAACTAGAAACAGGTGAGGACTTGGTTGGTGTGATCCTTCTCTTAATCAGTGAGTTTAATTGTTTCAGATTCAGACGATGATGACAACGCAGTCAGCTACACAGTAAAAATTAAAGGAAACTCAATGGAAATCGACCTTTCCGTTTCGGAAGCATGGATTCGTGAAAAATATAATGAGAAGTGAGTAAAGATAACTGAGCAACTCATTTACTGAGTTCTTTTTTTTTCTAATTCCAGAACGAAAACACGATGGAGTATCAAAACACTCGAAGCATGCGAACGCTCAACCTCAACCAACATAATTCTCTTGTTTGATACAATAAAGAAGGATAAGAAAATGCGAACTTATGAATCGGACGAACAGAGTTGTCAGAGGTTGGAGAAACAATTGCGGGAGATGCTGTCCAAAAGACCGCTATCAGAAATGAATCAAAAGTTGTTTAAATGTGTAGTTTGTAACGCAAAGTTTTCTAGAGAAATCGATACAAACAAGACGTTCGATGGTGGGTATGTTCCTATTGTCAACGACACCGATAACTAACGTTTACGAACTATTTCAGATCTTCAGTGTCCTGAATGCAATGGTGGTTATTGTATTGAAATTAAAGACTCTCCACCGAAGCGTTTTTTGGCAACAAATGACTCGACAAAAAGTGACATAATTGTGCGGACAGACGAAACGAATGAATCCGCTCCGGCGATGGCAGGAGCTTCAGGTCTAGGAGCAACATTCAAGAAGAGTGACTCGAAAAGTAGCATCGGTATGTCGAATTCAGTGAAATTCTCAATGGAGTTCAGGGTTGGTTCATGTTTGCGTTATGATGTTGTTGGCGATGGATTATTTTCCAAATTACATAATCATATTGTGTTAATTTTACATCATACACACCCACATTAAAATACACCTTTTGTATAAATGATTTAGTTTACTGCTATCATACGCAAACAATATGTACTTCAATGGACTATGCTATTCGTTATTGTCATCAATTCAAGTTCAAATACTTATACTAATCTACTAACATTGTATGCTTCCACTGGACACGTTTGATTTTGGATGGAATACACGACAAACCTGTACAATTAGTAGTACTATCAGATGCATGGAGGTCACCGATCATTTATAAACCGAGTAAGCTGAACTATTTCTTTGCACTTTCATAAAAATGGAATTATTTTTTTTCCTTGAAGTGGAGCGCGGTCATTATGTATCGTGAAAATGTTTGAGCGTTTGAACCATGAACATTTTGGATCACTTTGTTTAATCAACCGATAATTTTCCTGTGTGTTGTCACCAAAGCCTCAAACATTATCGCATTTCCTGTATATAGTAATTTTTCCAGAGAGCTGTTTGTTAGATATAGGTCTGGCTAAAATAACTGCCGTGGCAGTTTCATAGATTACCAAAATCTTCCTCGGAGTTGCAAGCGACGACCATATCATCAACGTATATAGAGATGAGGTCAACTTTCTGTCATGGTTGCGGATATACAGACACTTGTTGGCATCAGCCCGGTGGAAGCTTGAAAACTCCGTCGATCTTCTTATTCCACTCTCGAGCGGACTGCTTGAGTCCGTAAATGTCCGCGTTATGTTGGAGTGCAAATCCTAATCGGTACATGTCTCGATGGGTAAACGGTTACTGGCCAGTTTTCAGAAAACAAACGCAGCGCTGCGCTTCAGTTTTATTTTCAACAGCGCGCGCTCAAAGAAAACTCTTATTCTATCTTGGTGCGAAGAGCACAAAATTCATAAGCATGACAGCGCAAAATGTACCCGGCGCAGAACTCAGATACTAAACATTCCTTCTCACTTGTGTGATGCGCGTCTCATTCTATATACACACACATACACATCAATTTCTAGCGCCCGCTTTGTCTTCGTTCGTTCTAAGCAAAGCATAAAAACAACAGCGCGCCCCTATTTGAACCACATACGCTTGTGTGAAGAAAAATATCTCAAAAGAGAGAGCAATCCAGTTTCAAGCGCGGTATAGAAATACGGCGCAAGCACGGCGCAAATTCCAGCGTAAAACTCAGCTTAACACTGGGCGCAAATCTCTGCGTTTTTGTATATTTTTGCGCAGTTTTTGTATATAGATATACACAGTTGCAGCATTTCTTTGCGCTTCTAGACAACAGAGCCTTGTGGCTCCTAGTCCGAGTCCGTGTCTGGATCTACTTTTACATTCGTAATTTGAAGTCGGTGTTGGTCATCGGTGAGGAAGCTCGGTCCCACGGCTGCCGTACGCTACAGGCGGCAATACTCCACTGTGGTTTGCCTCAGTCAAGGGAAAAGTCCGCCAACGCCAGCAAGATTCCCGGAGAACTCACGTCGGTGAAAGGAACGATGTGAACATGCGAACATCAGGCTGCTCCATCGTTCCATCACTGGAGCTGCAACGTCATCGATTCGTGAGTACCCTGAAACTTGTGTGCACACGAACCTCTCCACAGTAGGGAAAACATTTATACAGTAGGGTACACATATAGTAGGGTTAAGGGTGACGGCAGCGTTAGGAGATAGTATTACGGAATGGGAAACTATGGATCGGACCGCACTCGATGACACCTTCACCATGTACGACCGCTTGTTTTCCGTCCGCCAGGATAACGAATTTAACTTCACTTTCACGCAGTTCTCGGAAAAAAAATTGATCAGCAACGCCGAAATCTACAATCCATGGTTTGGTTCTACTGCTTGCTATAACTCTTCCTGCAGCAAGGTCGAAGGACACGGACCCCTTGTTGGAGGATTTCTCAGTAATTTTGGTTCCCTTCTCTGAGTCACGACTCACGAGTTCGAACTTCCGACATTCGCTCTGCATGTGTCCCAGCTTTTTGCAGTGGTGACAAACGATTTTTATTTTCCAACCGTTGTGGCTGACTTCAACTTGAACTGGAACCTTGCCGTTTCGCCGCTTCGTCGAGCAGCTTCCGCTTGACCAACTCCAATGTTAGTTCGTCGTCGGAACGACTTTCGAGGGCTGTGGTTAAAGTGTCGAATGAGCTAGGAAGACTCCTTAGGATCATCGCAACCGTAATGTTTTTTTTCCAGTTCTTGGCCAACGTTGGCCAGACGGAGATAACTCCTCCATCTCGAACAGAAACTCCGCCATATCTTCGCCGTCGACGAAACGTTTGGCGCAAAAACGTTTTAAGAGCGACATGACTAAATAGAGTAGCCAGTCGATAGGAGCAATAGCGTTGTTCAATAACTCAAAGTTACAACGCCTGAGATGTTGTACTGAACTACCTCATACAGATTTATATCTATTTATTTATTTGCCAACAGATTACAATAATTATCCCAATGACATGAAAGTTACGACACTACACATATTAATTAAAAACTACGGAAACAACTCTT
Source organism: Toxorhynchites rutilus septentrionalis (assembly GCF_029784135.1). Lineage (NCBI taxonomy): Eukaryota > Metazoa > Arthropoda > Insecta > Diptera > Culicidae > Toxorhynchites > Toxorhynchites rutilus. The sequence continues at coordinate 185,638,251 of NC_073746.1, forward strand.
TTTGCAACTTGAAACATTAAAGTCAAACACATCGTAGTATCTGTTGAAGACACGGCACATCCTTCGCATGGGCTCGTTAAATCCATAATTTGTTTGCGAGGGATGGGCGCATAAGAAAATATGAGAGCCTAAATTACGGCGGCGGATGTTTATGTTAAGACAGCTTAACAGCGAAGTACAGTCGATGTTACCTTGAAGTAGGTCACCAATGAAGCATGCCATAGTGATGTTACGTCTTGTCTCCAGTGATTCCAAGTGTATTAACATGCAACGACTTTTGTAGCTGGGCAAGTTGTGGACGTCATTCCAAGGAAGATACCTCAGAGCGAAACGGATAAACTTTCGTTGGATTGCTTCGATACGGTTCACCTCGTTTTGGTAGCATGGGCACCACACTACAGCCGTATATTCCAGTATTGGTCGAACCAAAGAACAGTACAAAGCCTTAAGGCAATATATATCCTTGAATTCTTTGGCGAAGCGGAACATGAACCCGAGTTGAGATGAAGCTTTCGACACCACGTAGGCGACGTGGTCCTTGAATGTAAGCTAGTCCGCGTCATGTTTTTTCTTGCTTGGTGCCGCACTGATATGTGTGTGTGTGTGGTGCTGTGCAATACATCGAGTGTTGAGATACAACACAGAACAAGCACGCGCGTTACGCTGGAGGAACGAATACGAAAAGCTAAGTCATTCTCATTTTGTCTCTTTCTCTTTATTTTCGCTATATATCGAATCTTCTGACGATAAAAGTTTTTTTCTATGTGCAATTCACGAGCAGAATGGCTGAAGGTGGCCGTACACTGTTTGTCCGGAGGTCGGGTGTTTGACGTTTTTTGGCAGATAGAGTTTGGTTTGAAATTTGTACAAACACTATTTTATTTACCACTCCACAATTATCAACAGTGGTAAACAATGTCAAACATCGAACATGTTACTACGTTGAGACGGCGAAGTTCCTTTAGGAACGTTGGTACCATTTGAGAAGAAGTTAACCATGTACCGACAGGTTCGAAGAACAGACCAAAAGATTATTATAGGCATCCAATAACTGAATATTTGCTTGTCGTGTTTTGTATCGAATATATTTGATTAGTACACGTTGGTCAAATTTTGTCTGTCAAAAGGAGTCAAATATTTGGCTTCGGCCGAACAGTGCATGAGTGTAAAGAAACATTGCATCAAGTGTTCTCTAATGTGAATCTTATGGCCGCATTTACATACACCATCAACATTGACATCAATGTCCAATAGGATTCACCAAAGAAAATAGTTGACGTTACTGTGTATTGGTCACATTTTAATGTTTTCACTATAGTGGCTTTTCTGCTTTTTTTTCTAAAGGCATTTATTTGGTCGGTGTTAAGTCAGAGCGAACCAAGTCGCAAAATTAGAAATTTCGAGTTATTGATCACATTAGGTTAAACATTTCGTAAGCTACATTACACATTTGTCAGATTTGGAAAATCACGCGTATAGCAGGAATAACTTATCGAAATTGTTCTGAACGTTCAATGAAAACCCCTTATAGCATCAAACCTTAAACTCGTTTTTCTCGAAATCATAAAAATGTCACATGGTCCGGTCTGACTTAACACCGACCATTTGTTATAGGAATTGCGTGTCAAAACGAAATATTATTACATGCGACTTGACATAAAATATATCTTCGGCTGTTTTTTGATATTCTCCATCATTCGAATCTAGGAATATCGTTTCGTCGAGTCATTGAGAGTTCGCGATTATAGAATCACATCACTTACTGCTGTTCTATTTTCCATTTTTTTGGTGTATAGTTGTATTAGTTTGTATGTATTTTTGTATCTGATGTAGTCGGTTTGTTGTTCGTTTTTAGAATCACATTACTTACCGCAGTGAATCCTGATTTTTCTCAACCATTTCCACTAACAACTATCCCTTCCATGAAAAACGCTAGGGAACCACGCTATAGAGGCGACCCTTTTGGCCTTCGGGCGGCGAATATAATACTAACATTCCTTCTCTTCCTCTGGTGACTGTAAGGACGTGGCCGGTGTCGTTATGGGCCATTTAAAGCTCGAATCACCGAAAATTTCACAACGAGAATGATTTGCTAGTCCCAAGCGTCATTCTGTGTGTTCTTTATGCAATTTGGTTAGTTCAGGTCAATCACGGAGGGCTACTACGAATTGTAGTCTACCCAAGCTCAAGCTCAAGCTCAATACGTTTTAGGAGCGACACATTCGACGAGGCTAACGGTTAACGGTTAACGGCTAACGTCATAGCGGTTAACGTCCCGCGACAAATTGCATTACAAATTTCGTTACAATGGCGGCGTCATGGTGTCACTTGCGGTCCCGGTTTCACTTGGCCAGCGTTGCCTCCATCCTAAGTTTGGTTGAATGGATCTGACATGTTCACTCCGGCGTTATTTGCAGAGGTCCCACAGTGATTGTGATTGATTCACAATACAAAAAAAGAAAAGCTATGTTCAGCGGCACGCGATTTTATCTAATGTATTTCGACCATTTATCAAGCGTTTGGGTCTCCAAGATGTTGGAGACCTCTCCATTGAGTAATAAAACATGAATATTTCTATTTTGATCAATGGTTAATTTATTATTGCTAGAGTAGCCTGATTGGCGAAAGCGTCCGTGATGGAATGTGTGGGATGTAGAATGTGGGCAACAAATGATCAGTGTGATCGGGTGATGGGAAATGTAATAACAATGCGTGTATTATTTATGGTGCGATGTCTATAGTCGTCACATAAAGTGGCTCAACGAAAACAGCAAATACCAAATCGAACCCAAATATACGCAGCTAATGTCGAACTTAGTTGAACTAGAAGACATTAACGACCTTTCTTGCCGGCTCAATTTCATGGATGAACAAGAAGATAAATATGAAACGTGGCGAATAGATTTTGCCACCGGTTCCGCAAAAGAAAGCACAGTATCAACGATATGTAACTTGTGGGAGAAAATCTTTGGAGTGCCTTTGATAAGCTGTAATAACAATAGTAAATGCAATAATAGTGGTAATGATAACAACAACAGTACGGCTAGCGATCAAGTTGATGATAGTAATAGTGTCAGTAATAACAATAACTGATACATGTCGTCGTCTTTGGTTTGGTTACTTTAAGTGCGATTCACATGAATATTTCTATTTTGATCAATGGTTAATTTATTATTGCTAGAGTAGCCTGATTGGCGAAAGCGTCCGTGATGGAATGTGTGGGATGTAGAATGTGGGCAACAAATGATCAGTGTGATCGGGTGATGGGAAATGTAATAACAATGCGTGTATTATTTATGGTGCGATGTCTATAGTCGTCACGAAACAATTACCATTTTCGCTTCACACCAATAGAATACAAAACACAAATTTCGATCACATTACGGTCTGCTGTATTGGCAACATGTGTCGTGTATCGATAGAATAGGAATACTCTTAAGCCTGAAAATGGTTACTGTGTAATTTACAACAAAAATTGTCGTTAGACAAATAAATGTACACGAACAAATTCGGCTCTGTTACAGTTGAATTGCTAAATGAGCCTAATAAAATAAACAGATGGAATAAAAAAACGCGAATTTCATTTGGAGTCCAAATGAAATTCGCGTTTTTTCAATTTAATTCTCATATGTTCTACAGTGACAACGTGGTAAGCGTTGTTAATCCAAATTTTGCGATTCCTTTTTAATTTATTTAGGTAATTAGGTATCCACGATGTTGTTAATGGAATAGAACTTCTAATACTTGCGGCATGATTAATGAAAGTTTTAAAAAACTTCCATGTTCCAAAGTTCATAAAGTTGTTTTTTTTTGTCATATAAAAAGTCATAAATTCAACCGTATTTTTTAACAATTATATATTAATACTCTTAAGATGCTTTTAAATACAATTTCAACTGTGTTTATATAGTATCATCGTCTACTTCAAATTTTAGGATCTGCTGGCTCGTTGAACGATTCTTCTTCCTGCTCCCGGATCTCTCAAACGAGTAGTTCGTGTGATTCGAACCAAAGCGTTGCTGGCAGCACTAATTCAGAGCGGGATAGAGATCTTGATTTATTGGGGAATGAAAGCGACATCGAAATTCTTAGTAATCCTAGCCAAAGTAGTATAGAAGTTCTGTCACGTGGGTAAGTAGAAACTCTATAATCGCCTGATTAATGTTCGGATTTTGATTATTTTTTTTTCGTAGGTTTATCCCTAGCAGAAAACACTCCGAGGATAATCAAAGTATCCAAGTGAAAGATGAGGAAACAATGCATGATGACAGTGCAACGACGCTTATCAGCCAAGAAACGTCCACCCATGATCTTATGACAAACCCAACGAATAGCGATATTCCCAAGATAGAATGCCCGAGCAACACGGTGAATACAGACGTTACGCTCAACACAACCAAATCGGTACTCTCTCAGAAGAAATCTTTCCTAACAGGAGTTAACCTCACAGAAAGTAGTTCTTCCGGTTCCGTTACGGATAGCGTGTGCACAGCGTATGAATCAATCAAAGGTATGGCAAATTTCTGATGATGGACTATTAGATCAATTACATCTGAGTCTTGCATTTCCAGAGCAAAAACAGGGAACTTCATCGGGCTCGAAATCAGATGGCGACATATCGAAAAAAGATGCACAAGCGGAAAAATCTGTCGCTAAACTGGAATCCTCGATGATCGGCACCATGCTTGGCGGCATCATTCAATCCACCAACATGTTAATGTCGCGAACTCCAAAATTGAATAAGGCGGATTCTTCGTTGAAGTTAACATTCGAGCCCATGCGATACTCTTACACAGATTTTGCCAACGTAGATCATCGCTTGAAGCTGTATCTGTACCAGAATCTGTTCGAAGATGCGAACGAATCGTTGAAGTGGCTGGTGTCGTGTGTCATTTTCAATGAAAATCAGCTGGACGAATGGCCCACTGGTTTCGATGGATTATTCATCATGTCCACGACTAAGTTCTATGTGATGAAAAAAGTCGCTGCAGAGAAGTGAGTCTTGTTTGTATATCAATTTTCATACGTATTCGATAATGGAATTCTATTTCCAGTGATGATCCATCTACATGGCTGAAGAAACATATTTCTGGAACAATAGATAGAGTCGGGATCGCACAAGTTCTACCATGGAAGATTGGGATGAAGTTTTACATCAGTGCCATTGGTGGAATTCATATAATTTTACAAGATATTCTGAGGACTGACTGTCTGATATTATTTTTCGCTGGTGTGTTACGATTTTGCATCGAAGCTTCGTAATGTAACTAACTTATAACATTGAGTGCTGTTTTTTCAGATAATCCACTCCCGGAATACTGCACATTTGACTCTCAATCGTCGGAGATATTGATGGGAAAGCTCAATAAGGCAACAAAAGGAGACATCGTTAAAATTCTAACGATGGTAAACTTTTGCGACGTCCTATCCGATGATGTGCTGCAGAGCATGCAGATGTCTACCTTGTTATTGACCGACAATCATCTGTATCTGGCTACTGACATAAAGTGGCTCAACGAAAACAGCAAATACCAAATCGAACCCAAATATACGCAGCTAATGTCGAACTTAGTTGAACTAGAAGACATTAACGACCTTTCTTGCCGGCTCAATTTCATGGATGAACAAGAAGATAAATATGAAACGTGGCGAATAGATTTTGCCACCGGTTCCGCAAAAGAAAGCACAGTATCAACGATATGTAACTTGTGGGAGAAAATCTTTGGAGTGCCTTTGATAAGCTGTAATAACAATAGTAAATGCAATAATAGTGGTAATGATAACAACAACAGTACGGCTAGCGATCAAGTTGATGATAGTAATAGTGTCAGTAATAACAATAACTGATACATGTCGTCGTCTTTGGTTTGGTTACTTTAAGTGCGATTCACATACAACATCCACGTCACGTTCACGTTCCGTCCCGTCACGTTGCGTCAATTATTCTTCCAAGCAGTTCTTATGCAAACATTCACATACACCGGCAACGGCAACTTCGACTTGCCGTTGCTGGGATATGTGAATGCTCCAATAAGAATTTCATGGTAGAATAATTGACGCAACGTGACGTGACGGAACGTGAACGTGACGTGGATGTTGTATGTGAATCGCGCTTTAGTCTTAATACTGTGAGGCCCCTTCGATTGAGTGTAAGATATGACGTTCAATGTTGAAGTGATATTAGATCTAATCGTGTGTATAAAAGTATGTTGTCATATTCGTTTGTCGTTTAGGTAACAAATCTAAAACAGTTATTTTCCTTTTAATTATTCACGCATGCAGTAACAAAACAATTGCGATTGTGATTCATAGTTATTCAGAATTGACAGAATAAATTCTACCGTGTGATGATAAATAAAATATAATATACAAACAAATCACCCCGACTTGTTTTGTGCTTTATTTTTCTTGTGACATATTTATTGTTGTCCAAGATATCAAATGGTTTTTACAGTGAAAATTGAACGCAGTGCTATATTCCAACACAAATTCCTCCACCAATACTCCTGAAGGTCATCAAATCAAACAGAATGTCAGATCGACCATGTTCCGATAGAAGGTAAGGCATTCCTCGGACATAACTGTCGTCAGAATTTATCGAGGCACACTATTTCAGATAATTCTTACAAATTTAACTTTTTAACTTTCAAGTTATACTTATGACAGACATACAGCTGTACTTGCGTTGTACTTCGAAAATTGTATGTCTGTCACCATGTACAGCGCTAGAACCATGCAAGCAACTCGGTACAATCGCTGTACCTGTACCGACCTATTTTACCGCTGTACATGGCTACAGTTGTAGTGTGCGCAGCGCCATAGACGGTTAGTGGTGGGTAGCATGAACAAAACGAATCAAAACATTTGGTATACTTTTTTTTCAATGACTTTCTCTTGAGTTAATAACTCAGATTGGAAACATATTTGTTGTGTTCGATAGTTTAGACGCCAAATAAAAACCTTTTTCATTGAAATATTGGTGAAAATACAATGCAATAAATTCAAACATCTGATTGTCAGTCTGACATGCGGTACAATGTACAACTAAAGTATGTGTGTCATGCTATCGTGGTACCTGTACAACGCTGTACACGTACAGCGCTAGTACAGTTGTATGTCTGTCCATGGTATTAGGTTGCTTCTTGTCGCTTCGATGGTTGGTTGAGAAAAAAGAGCGAATTGGTGATATAGGGTAGATAGGGGCAATATGACCGGGCGGTGCGTTTGGGCTTGTTATTGAACCAATAACATTTATTTTCCAAAAATTGTGTTAGAAATATTCTTATTAAGTATCTCCGTGACTAGAGGCGAATGAACTGAAAAGTTTAAAGCCTCTTTAATCCAACATCATCATCATCATCTCCGTGAAAACCACATTCGAATTCAATTGTTTTATACAGATATTGGAACAAATCTCACATTGACTGATTATGGCGAAAACCATATAAGAAAAGCAGTCAACAAAATAAGTTCTGTATGCTTCATACTGAAATTTATGACTCTGCTCTTTATGTCAATTCGTACTGGTATTATTTCTGAACATTTCCACTGATTTATTGCACTGCTTTGCCGATTCATTTAAAGGATTAGTTCATTTTTATTTATTCATTTATTTTAGCTTAATGTCTTTACAACATGGCCTGATTCACATTTTTTCTCCAATTAACTCGGTTCGTGGCTATCTCTCTTCAATTCCGCGAGCACCCCGTGCTCATCATGTCATGCTCCACTTGGTCTAACCACCTTGCTCGTTGTGCTCCTCGTCGTCTCGTACCAGTCGGATTCCCGATTTTGCAGGATAGTTGTCCGACATTCTTGCAACATGTCTTGCCCAGCGTATCCTTCCAGCTTTGATCACTTTCTGGATACTGGGTTCGGCGGTGAGTCACGTGAGTTCGTGGTCTATCCTTCGCCTCTATACGTCGTCCTCCTGTACACCACCGAAGATGGTTCTCAACACCCGCCGTTCAAAGACTCCGAGTGCTCGCAGGTCCTTTTCGAGTATTGTCCACGTCGCGTGCCCGTAGAGGACAACCGGTCTTATGAGGGGGTTTGGTACAGGGAATATTTCGCACGACTGCTAAGTCTGTTTGACCTTAAGTGTTTGTGGAGACCATAGTAGGTACGACTCCCATTGATTCATTTCTATTGAGCGTAAATGTACGGGGCGGAATGGCCATACCTGCTTGGGGCAGTATGACAATGTATTTTTTCTACATAACCTGAAAATACAGCTGTCAACATTTGTAAGCATAGTTGGAAATAGCTAGATGTGGGATCATGGTGCTGATTTATACCAGAACATCCGATCGTAAAAAGTGGTTACAGAACGGCTTGAACGCGGCTATCGAAGCGGCGAAGAGTGTTACGTCAGTGCGACATGCATTCTTAGTACATTGTGTCCCGCGAGAAACACTTGAACTTTATTTACATTGTGCAGATCTTTTGCAGCTCTAGCTGCTCGGATCATTTGGTAATGTTTTTACGACGGAGTAATATTCTCGCTATGGAACAACGGTTCTACGGTGTTACGACAAGAGAAATCTGGAAGCTGGCGTATGATTTGGCCGAAAGAAATGATATTACTCACACTTTCAATAACCCAAAGCCGGAATAGATTGATTGGCTGGTTTTCGAAAGCACCACTCACAACTCTCTCTTCGGACATCAGAAGCAACCTCCGCCGCCAGGGCACAAGGATTCAATTGCATTGCAGTCGGGAAATTCTACGATTTACTGGAGGACGTACAGCAGAAATACAGCATTTCACCAGTAAGACAATTCAACGTCGAAGAGAATTCAGTCATTCCAGTAACTATCTCTTATCAATAGTAGAAGCAAGTAAACTAAAAATTATTATCTTCATTCAACAGGTGCAGACCAGAAATTCCAAAATTCTAGCAATGTGGGCAAAAAGACAGAAGAGCGATATAACTTCAGCTGAGCGCTGAGTGCTGAACACGATCATAGAATCTTTGTCTCTATGTTGCTACGGTCGGCACAATTCAGTTCCTCTACGGGCGGCGATGGATGGATCCAACGCTATCGATGCTACTAGTGGGTACATAACGGCACAGATATTCTCTGTTCCTGCTTTGAGTAACGAAAAATTGCAGTCCAATTACTTCGATCACATTGTTATATGTTGCACATGTTACCTGAATGAAACCCAATGAAATATACGTGATAGTTGCAAAATATTTATCCCTTTTATGAACTTGTTACTTTATTTCCAAACGAAAACATGCTCAAAAGATTGAATCAACTAACATGGTCACATTGCCCCGCATGGTGGGCCATTTTGCCTCGCAGTGATTTCGATCGACGGAAATGGAACACATTTTTAAAAGTGTAATTTTTCCACATAAATCTTTTTTAAAGCATATTCATACAATTTACATCGATCAATAAGGTTTCAAATCGTGAGGTTTAACATGTATCATAATTCATAAATGTTTCTACGTGGTTTAGGATGTTCCGTTCTTAGGGGGACCATATTACCTCTATCTACCCTACATTTTTTAGAATATTTGCTATAAAATTTTGGTATGCAACAAAACAATCTACATCATTGCGGCTTTCAAGCCGGTAGGGAAACTAGGGATACTACATCTATCCCACCTTGAACAGCTTTTACTATATTATTATATCAAGGCTTTTCCTTACATTCTATTAGCGAATTCGTTTTTGTTTAGTTTCAACCCCAGTGCCACACTAACTGCTTTCTTTCTTTCTTTATTTTTAAGAGGCTTTAAACTTTGCAGTTCATTCGCCTCTTATCACTAACTGCTGTCAAAACGTTTTTATACACTCAGTTTCAACCTAGTGTCGCTCTAGGTTCGCCCCGAAAGCTGTTAGTATCGCACTGCAAATTTGAAAAAAAATAAAACAATTCAATACTAAAGTAAAATGTATGAACGATATGTTCCGATGAACAATTGCAAATATAAATATATATAGAAGGTGCATTTGCATATAAAAGTAAAATTCTGATCATACGCGAGCGTAACATGAGCAAATTTATAACACATGCGAATTGGGGCCCTTTTGGTATTAACAAGTTCTTCCGCACAATAACTCGATGTTGATAATTCCTTAATGTTTTCCTTCGTTGATCGTATTGTTTTCACATATTCACGTCGGAGAGCCTTAACGCTCTTCGTTGGCAGAGGCATTTGGTTTAATGTAATACTTTTCCGTTTACTGTTTTTGTAAGCATAGGCAGCCGTGGCAGTGTTCCGAGCTCTGCAATACAATTTTCTTACCCAATGTTAAAGTTGCTAAAACTAACATTATAGACCCATTAAACGTAGAAATAATAATTGTATTGATATCAACACAATTTTATTCTATTGATTTTAATGACATAAAACGCTATGACACAGGAATAACATTTTATTGAGTGGTTTTTGTAGCTGTTTCGATGAAGTTGTCTGGCATCAGTGTCGAAAAAATAACGATGCTTTCACCAATACAAACAAAACCATTGCCGAAGATTGAAAAATGAAATTTTAACTTTCAGAGCACTAGCTCGAGTTTTCCGACGTTTTTCACTATACAGTGCGACAGCAGATGAAAATTTAATATCTTGTGAGTAATCGATTAGAGTTTGGTTGATATTACTTGATGGAAAGTGTGCGAAAACGATCATTTTCTTCACACTGTTTCGCAAAATTATTGATTTTCGGGCGAGGGGTGAGGGAGGGAGTTGAAAGAAATGAGCGCCATTGTGGCAGCCAATTATGGCTAGCCACATTCACCTTAAAACGCGTTATCGAAAAAAGAGGTGATCACATCGAAAATGTCCTAAAATAAGCTTTATTTTCGTTTTTTAGAAATAAAAATCGGTTCACTTTTGTAGAAGTTATTAAAATTTGTTGTGTGAGCGTTTAATCTGAAAGACCCTGTATATCTAAAACCATTGTTCATGAGCATCTGGTGAGTCTTGGTTACGTAAATCGTTACGATGTGTGGATTCCACGCAATTTGACCGAAAAATCACATTTCTTCATAAACGCAACGATATTTTCGTTTGATGTAAATCGTGACGGGTGGTTAAAATTGATTAACATTGAGCGAAAAAAAACTAGTGATAAACGGAACGATTCTTCTTTAGCTAACTGCAAAGCTAGCTAGTTTGCACCTAGAAATCAGTGAATAAATTCCCACGAGTACTGCTCGCAACTGGGCAAATTAAAGGTAGCATACTCTCATGGGCAATTAATTCGACTTTAAGGACAGCATAGAAACTATTTGAACAGACGAGAAAGATTTCGGTGAGTGAAAGTTCCCCAGGTGAACTAAAATAGCTATGCGAGTAGACGTTGGCGATGCCATATTTTACACTATAAAGGATTGATCTTGAATGGAATCGATAACACAAGGTCCTACTGTTTGTATCAATTCCAGTAGATTTTTGAGTAGGGGTATAACCAGTGTTGCCACACGTACAGATTTATCTGGGAAGGTACAGATTTTTTCGTTATTTTTGGTACAGATTCTGCACTGTACAGAGTACAGATTTTCGCAAAAAGTACAGATTGGTACAGATTTTTTTCCGCGGGTGAAATTTCTCACATTTGAACAAAGCTACATTAAGGTAAATAATTACTTTTACGCAGCAGTATCGCTTGGTGCGGCAGCTCGAAACTTTTAATAAATGATAGTATGCAATCTAGATTCAGAAAAACTATCTATAAGCATCATTAAACACTCGAATGATGAATGAAATGTAAATATGGTATTTGTAGTAAATAAATGAGTATTTCTTATGCTAATAAAATGGAATTCCCTTCAACGAATATTTTCGATGGTACAGATTTCTGGTACAGATTTTTGGAAGAAAAAGGACAGATGAGAAAGATTCTTAACCCTTCTGGTACAGATTAAAATGTAGCAACACTGAGTATAACCATAGTATATAAGGTACTAGAACGAGAATAGAATTTCACATTAAAGGGTACTCTTGATTGAACACTCTTGTAACTGATATTACAGATTACCAGGTTATCTAGCATTTTTGTCTATTTGTACATAATTCTACAGACACCAAGAGGTTTTTTGAAGGAAAAACATACATCGTTATCTTCCATGGTAATCCGATCTCAACAACTTTCCAACGAGTTTAGTAGTTTGTTCGAAAGTTTCCTCTCGATTCCAAGCGAATTGATGCTACCTTAATAATTTCTAATTGTCGACGAGCCGCACATCTTTCTAGAAATTGACACGGTGGATATTATTCTCGAGTCCTATCTTCGGTATGGCTTATTTGTAACTCGGTATCTTGATGTCGTTGAATGCATATACAGGCTTTATCCGGATTACTTAATGAGCCTCATCCGAGCCCCTTTCGACCAATGAAATGTGGTTTAACGATGTGTAGAAGTTTAGTTTGAATTTGCATAAGAATATATTGTACAAGGTGTAAGATATTATGAAAATCCCACAAGCTATGAACTTTCAGAAAGAAATCTATCAACAGGAGAATATTATCATTGCGCTGTCTCACTAGTAAAGCAAAACATATCTATTTCCCAGATTAGTTTACGGGCGAAACCAACAGCCGTCATGCTGCTGGCTAGATTCATTTCATCGCATCGATATCGTGTGTTATCGGCAACGTTTCATTCTAGACGATGATGGTGCCTATCCACTAAAATGCAATTCATGTTTACGTCATTTGTTTGCCACACCTGCATCAGGTTAACTAAATTGCGGTCTGTGGTATTGCAAATCGCAATGTCCGTATTAGATTGCTTAGTCTGTTTAGCGCGGGTGTAGAAGCCAGTCGATATCCGACGAAGGATATACTGTAGGTATAGAAAGGAAGCACGATACCCAATGGTAGCTCTATTTTGCAGAAAATGTATTGTAGTTCATGTCTTTCAAAAAAATATAAATACTTTCACAAAGTCTTGATAGTTTAATCAGGCGGAGTCACGTTATTATTTTGTTTATATAAACTAAATGTTTGTCATAGAACGATGCAGCAATATGGATATTTTGTTTAATCATCATACTTGAAATTTGAAATAACTTCTTTCGAAACATTGCTGCTAACGTTTCATGTATTATCAACAGCAGAATCGGCAGAATTTTTTCAATTGCGGAAGGATGCTGCTAAATCGACCTCTACATTCTCTAAACCCATCCTAAAATATGAGTAATATGAGTCTCATCATTGCCCTAAATTAATGGAGGAAGGGATGTGATAACTATTAACTGCTACTTGCGTTATTATTTTCTAGCTTTTAGCAAATTAAACCGTTTAACTTAAAAGGTTTTTTTTACTTTTTTATTCTCAATGATTTGGACATGAGACGGGTCATCGCAAAGTTCGTACCAAATTAATCCATTTCGATCAAAACAGCATCGCATTAATCTTGCTAAGGGACTATTAGATGCAGTTCAGTCAAAATGTACATAATGTATGCAGAAGAAGAAAAAATCGTATGTTTTTTTTTCGAGAATTTGGTGGACTAACACAATTTTTGCTAACTCAGTCAACAGCAAATCTAATTAACCTTATCAACCAATTTTCATTTTATCCCTATGGTGTTCTTGTAGAACCTTGTAGAACCTTGTAGAACCTTTAATGATCGCACCGAGATCAAAAGACGTTGAGTTGCTTTGACGAAAAAAATAATTTATGGATTTCAAAAAAGTTCCAAAAACAATTTGTTTGCAGTGTTTTAGAAAATCATCTGCAGTATTGCAAATATTGCAGTAAGTTCTAATATTTGTAGATTTTTTAGCCTAGTATATCTGCAAAAAATCTATGAACGTTTCATATTGATACGTTTAGTCATTTTTTAGACCATCGATCAAAGTTGATTGTCGGTTGGATACCAGAACTAGTTGATACCAGTTGATAAGGTTAATTTGATTTGCTATTGAAGTCCACAAAATCTTTGATAACCCAGAAAGAAATCATTTTTTTATTTCTTCCCGATATTTTTGTCAACTATATCTACACACACCAATATAACAAAGATATTTTAGAAGAAATGATGATCTCATCTTCATGTGTTGATTTCTCACCAAGTTACGGCACTTTAAAAATCACTTGAAAATTTGGACTACGCACTGCGTTCCTCTATTTTTTTTATGAGTGTACAAATAACCCATTTTTTCCTTGGATTTCATCAGGCTTTTTCTATTGTGGACACCGTAAAATCATTACACGTGAAACTCCAAAGCAGTACTTAAGTTCGTGTTATATTGTCTGTAAAACTCTGACTGTATGCCAATAAAACAATTAGATTCATAGTATATCTAATCACCGCCCATTTGAGATACGTAGGAGGGAATGTCCGCTCATTTTGTATGCATCGTCTCGCCTAATAAAATTGCTTACCTTGATTCCGGTTCCATACTCCAATAAAAGAAGAAAAAGAAATAATTGTTCCCGCGTGTTTCATAAATACACGAGCTAAAAGCGAAGGTTACAGTAGGAATTTGGGTTTTTTCCTTGGTGTAATTCAACCAACAGCGATACTTGAAGACAACGAGTCACGATGTTATATTTAAGATGGTATTTTCTGTATCGTATATTATATAGATGGAGAACATGTAGAGAAACAATTTTTAAGTATTTTTATACAGCGGAAGTACTTTTTATTTATATACATGTACATGGAATTTCTCAAAGTAATCCTTTCTAATCTATTTGGTTGTTCACTCTTATTTTTGTTTTTTTTAATTTTACATTTATGAGACGCAACATCTTTTTAATGTCGAATATCTTTGGATTTACATTGATACAAATGCTAATGAAGAATAGGAGATAACGATGATAATTGAAAAAAAAGAGGCAGTGAGTGAATAAGATAGTGTTGAAACGTCGGTGCAATTTTAATTTGAACGTTCAATTCGATGCTTTTTTGTAGGGCTTAAAATTGATAATACATGATGGAACATTGATTTTTTCTTATTTTGTTATCTTCCTTTACCTCATCATCGATCAAATTAAAAAAAAAGTTTTTGGATTTATAAATATTTACTTTTATTCGTTTGAAATTACAGTTACAGATAAATTCATATCTCAATTTCCCCTAAATGCCTGCGTTTAGTGCAGATGCGAATGTTCGATGAAAACTGTTCTGGTCGTAATTATTACGCTTAAAACAATGTAACTTAGTTTCATCTGTTGCTACTGTGTAAACCATTTTTGGGGGCCAAATAAAAATGAATTCATGGTTTTTCCAGTCTACTTAAATATCGATATATTCCTCTTAGTTGCCGTCGGTTTCCGTTTACTTCTCATCCACGATTGTTGATTCCGTTTCATCAGAGTTTGTTTGCTGAAAAATAGAAACTTTTTAGAGAAATAAAAACCGACTGTGACTCTATGATCATTATTATGTTTCTTTAGTCATATATGATGCCTATTTCGAAGACAGTGAAAGCTGCCATACTTTTAAGAAATTCAGCAGGATAATAATCGTTTGAATAGACGACATACAGATGAAACACTTATATAAACCAAAAAATGATATACCGTTTGATGTGGTTCGAAGTGTCCATTTAAAAAAGTAGGTTGTTTGCTAATGGTGCTCAAGTAGCACACAATAGACGAAAAGGTGTATTGCTAGCAGAAACTACTATGAGCGAAAATATATTCGTCAAATGAAAACTCAACTGAAATCCGAATTTTTGACGTAGGACTACTTTCTTCGAAGATCCGAAAACGAGAACGTTACGCCGGAGCAACAAAATTTTGAGCGTTGATACCTCCTAAACAACTGGATGAAATCGTATGATAAACACTTCATTCGAAAGATAAAATGTCTACGCGTTATATGCTTGTTACTTATTGATCCAAAAATTTGTTTCAATAGCTTCAAAATTTCTTTCAAAACAGGCTATTGAAATCACATAAATCTGTATACAAACGAGTTCCCGTTCGGAAATCCACCCAGTTATGATTGGGCAGCGGTTGATGTACGATCGCTGGAATCTGTGTGTTTCCCTAATACAGACTTCAAACCCAATAAGCCTGGGAAAAATCCGAACGGAAATCTACTCAATTATAATCATTTGGAGCATATTATCGCTGTTGTGGCGAAGCTATCTTCGTTCATTATGAAAGCGCTGATGAGCGGTGTCATCAGGAGTCTGTTTGTGCACACATACGGCATTGATACACCGAGTCCATTAAAGATTCCTCCTAAGGCCAAATAGGAATCCATTGGAAGAAGGCGATCAAGAAAGCACCAACATTGGAAAGTATTAAGGCATTGAAAACAGTCATCACACACACACACATACACACACGCGCGTAACTCTTTTCGTTTGGAGGTAATCTAGTCAGAATTGATTACTGGCGGGCGTCAAGGAGAAGAAACCGAAAATATGTCATCGCTACTGACAAATAATCTGTCAGTTCTCGTTAGAACTATAAATTACGTTCAAGATTATGTTTTTGTTTTCTATTAATAATATATCACTACGAACAAACACATTTTGTTTTGTGATTTTTCAATTAAGTGCAATTAACAGGAAAGCTTCTGAAGATTATTCTTCTTCACCAGTAAAATATAGTTGTATCTATTTGGTCGTAAAAATTTGGTGTTTGTGTGACACAAAAGTGTTACATATTGTAACAAACTATTTTTCTAACGTGAGATAACGTACATATTTGGTGTATAAAATAATAAACGGAAAATCTTTCTATTTTGTCTTCCAAATTTCCATAGTCAACCACACCTCCTCTCGATTCATTAACCAACAAAAAGCATATTTAAGCGATGTTCTAGCGATGTTCAAAACCCATTCAGTATGTTTCGAACTGTGAGGGAGCTCAGAAGGGCCGAAGAAAACGCTCCACTGGCGGACGAGAAGATAGCCCTCTTTATTCCGCGCGGCGGATGAGGTGAGATGGCTCAAGTCACTGCATTCCCGTAGGCGAAGGGCGTGACAATAGTTTAGTGAGATTTAAAGTCGTTTCCTCATATGTTATCGACTCGGGTATCAAAAAGAAGTTGACAAGTAAGGTAGCTTCCACTATAAGGCTGATGTCACATTAGGCGGATTCGCCGCCGCGGATATCGCGACGGTTTTTTTTTCTCAATATGGATTCGCTTTCAAAACCCCCTCGCTCTGTTTGACATGGCTCATTCACAATACACTGTAGATCCTCCGCTGCGGTTTTACTCGCGGGATCCGCAGCGGCGAATCCGCCTAATGTGACAAACTTGGAAAAAACATGGCTATCTCACGTCACTCGTCGCATGGAATAAGGGGGAGTGATCGCAGACACACGGAGGCATTGATGTGTCGAGTTCATTAAAGATTCCCCCTAAGGCCAAAAGGGAATCCATCGGAATAAGACGACCAAGAAAGCACCAGCATTGAAAACAGCCGAGACACACACATGTACACGCAACTCTTTTCGTTTGGAGGTCATCGAGTCAGCATTGATAACTGGTGGGCGTCAAGAAGTAGCAACCAAATAAATGTCATCGATGCTTACAAATAATCTGTCAATTCTGCCTAAAACTTAGAATTGTGTTGAGAAAGAGTTTATTTTGTCTCTGTTCAAATTATAATACTGTGAGCAAATATTCTTTTCTATTCTTTGTTTTTGAGAGGCTTCCATCACCCGCGTATAAATCATGACTGAGATGACATTTCAAGCAGGTACCCATATTTATAGATTTTTGTCCCCAAGGACCAACATTGAGCTTTTTGTTAGGAATCCGCTGACTGACTGGGATTAACAGTTACAAAATGAGAAAATGAAAAAATATTGGGCTGGGGAAGAAGAAATGTCGTATATAGTCAATATATGGCAACACTTAAACATATCTTGTGTTGTACTTATCGCATCGGGTCATACTATACGGCTATTTAAAGACGACAATCTGTGCTACAAGTGTCGTTTTGACAGTGTTGTGATTGTCCTTTTCAGTCTCAAGTTATAGCGCGTCAAGGATGGAGTCCACCAAGCAAGAAATTCGCCATATTTTACGTTTTTACTACCTGCAAGGTAAAACTGTGTAACAGTCGTTCACCATTGGCTAAAGTGATGACTCTGCCATCACTGAAATCAAGCAAAACCGCAGACAACAAAATTTGCCATATGTCAATTGACAGGGTCATTGCAAGCTCCGTACTAACTCATCTGAGGGACCCCGCGTACTTAACAATGGACCGGTTTGAGTGAACGAGAGGCCGCGTCCATGAATGGGGCGACGTACCGTCGCTCAAAGGGACTGGGTACAATTGTATTCGGCCTGTCGATATTGTTCTCTTTTGTCCGTTGTATGTGGTCTTTCTTTCTGTTAGTGACCGTCTCCGGAAATAGAAGTGCGCGTCGTGTAAAATAAATGTCTTTGATTTAAATATGTAGATAGTAGTAATGTTAAGTGTTGTTTGTTTATTAGGTTTTGTTATATGTTCAAGTTGTTGATAGCTGTGAACATCGTTAGTATTAAAAAAAATAATAAGATAAGGTAATTGGGAACCACGGTGGGCGCCACGGTGTCGACAGCTGGTCAGGTCCGACCAGTGGGCCTTTTCTTTATTACATATAAACGAGGACGCCAGGAGATCGGAAAGGACACGGCAGAAAGAGGCCCTGCGGAAGGAACAACCAGAAATCTCCTTCCCCCCAGCAAAATACCACGCGATTGGGAAACCTAGATTTCCTTCGACGCACGCAGACATCCGAAGCCCAGTGGAATCAGACGCAAGTACCGTGTGCTGTAAACCCCCTCCGAAATACAAAAATTCAATACCATTACCTTAAGTGTCGTTCCCTTCTAACAAACAGCCCTGAATATTAAATTTATTGTCCGTTATTCTGGGCTCACAAAGGTAGCCGTCAGCCCTCGTCCGTTGTCGGTCAAATAGAAGGTTTCACCACAGGAGCCTTGGGAACAATAGTAAGAGAGGCTCCCCACGAGTGACGCGAGTGGCTCTATTTAGGGTAAACGGGAAAAAGTAGGCTCCTGGAAAATTGTGGGCGGCATGGTTCTGTCTGAGTGTTAACGAGCAGCTTATAACGACCCTGAGTAATCCCGAGCAACGGAGTATTACAAATTGGCGCCCAACAAAAATTTGCTCAGCAGTTAAAAAAAACACAAAAGAAAAAAGGAATTTTCATTTATTTTCGTTTTTCGTTAAATAAATATAGTGTTCAAGTTACAGAGTGCGTGGGAGTTTCGCAAAAATGGATTTGGAATTCCATTTACAGTATAAAAATTTGTTAGTTCACAATTTGGAAAGGCATGAAATAAAATATGAGTTAGCAATCAGAGCAGTTCAGTATGTGAATACAGAAAGTCGTGCTACGATACAGAGAAGATTAAGAGATTGATTGAAGGAAGAGAGAGAGAAGAATGTAGTGGATGTGGACGTTCAACGTTGGGAGAAGTCTGTAGATGAGGAAATTAAAAAGATAGATGAGAATTTAGAAATTATTAGATAATATTTGAAAAATAGAGTGCGCTTTGAAGGGGTAAAGGACAGTTTGAAAACTCGGCTGGTTCATTACTTCACACGAGCACGGCGAGTTAAGGAATTCGTCGAAATAGAAGACGATCTTCTAGATTTGGACAAAATAATTAGTGCTGCACGGGGGATGATGAATACTTATTTTTCCCCATTTTCTCCAGTACAGATAGTCCTTGAAGAAATGGTGCAACAAATCGCACGATCATTGTCGAATATGCAAATAGGGGAGAACAGTCATCCCCAAAATTCTAATTGCTCTATTCCAATACAAAGTGATGTGGAGGGAGAGTCGGAAATGTCAGAGAAAAATAATAGAGATGATCGGTTGATTAATCATTCTAAATCGTCAGACCGACGTAAACTCATATCCATACGTGAAACACCAAAACAATTTGTTCAATATTCACCGTTCGGAAACTGGTTTCCTTTTTCGTTTCGTACGGGTCCATATGGCTGGCCTCAGCCCGATATTCAACCAGAAAACAGCAATCAAGAAAAAGAAATTCGTAAAAATTCGACTGGTAATGAAAAGTGACTCACGTACGACAATCTAAAGCGAAAAAAGTCGTGGTCAAAGCGCGGTGCGCCGGCCCAAACCATCGCCAAGCCCAGATTGGCGGCCAGGAAGGTTTTGCTGTGTGTTTGGTGGGATTGGAAGGGAATCATCCACTATGAGTTGCTCAACTATGGCCAGACCCTCAACTCGGTTTTCTACTGTGAGCAGCTTGACCGTTTGAAGCAGGCGATTGACCAGAAGCGGCCAGAAATGATCAATAGGAATGGTGTTGTTTTCTACCAGGACAACGATCGGCCTCACACATCTTTGATGACCCGCCAGAAGCTACGGGAGCTCGGATGGGATGTCCTATTGCACCCACCGTATAGTCCGGACCTGGCTTCAAGTGATTATCATCTCTTCCGGTCCATGCAAAACGCTCTTGGTGATACTAAGTTGGCCTCAAAAGAGGCTTGCGAAAAATTGGCTGTCTGAGTTTTTTGCAAATAGGGGGGGGGGGTCTATAAGGGGGGGATAATGAAGTTGCCTTCTAAATGGCAACAAGTTTGCGATCCAAACGGCGCATATTTGACTTAAATTGGATAATTTTAACTATATTAAATAAAGCGTCAAATTTCGATCAGAAATACGACATTTCTTTTCCCCCAACCCTATATATGGTTTGTTTCCGGATGTGTTACAAAATATGACTACTTTCTTTCTGACTGTTTTCTATTCATACAATAAGTATCTTTGGGAGCTGAGACCGACAATGATATTGTGCAAACGCTCTTGATGCGGGCTGAATGGAAAGCGCAGTAAGAACAATGCGAGGCTCAACGTGTTAAGCCTTTCTTGAAATCTTTATCGCGGAAACCGGACAATTTCAACTTGCAGACGTGGTACTCATTTGTAGCAAAGGCCTTGCCTCCTTAATTTTCCGCAGATTACCGCAATTAACAATACTTCGAGGCTGCCTGATTAGAAGAATACTATATGTAACCCTAAGCTGTATAAACGAATTATCACATTTCAATAATATGACGTATTGACTTTTTGCATTGTTTTGATGTACAATGGAACAATGGAATTTTAGAGTACAATGGAATTTTCTTAGTTTTACTATTGACGTTTGAATAGCAAATCGTAGACACAAGCGTGAATGAACAAACTAGGGAAACAGGTCGAATAGTAACTACCGGTAACCTCTTTTCTCCACCTCTTTTTCCGAATTTCAAAATTTCCTAAAATTTCTCAATTTTTCGCGCCGTTACAATGATCGGCATAAATGAACACAACTAACACATTTGGCGATTCTTTTTCATTTAAATAACGGGTGTTCAATAAAAAATGAGAATGATTTAAACACCTTTCTGTAAAAAAAAGTAAAGAGCGTTTTTTTTCTCACCGAGAGAATTGTTCTCTGGGCTACCCAGAAACGGGTTGCCCGTTTATTTTCGCTCGGGTGCTGTTCAGCTTGATCGAAAATGGCGTCGAAACAACAAGCACGCCGCGAGCGCGTTGTACGGTTCTTCGAAACGCGTGAAAGTCAAGGAAAAAAGTTTACAGTAGACACCTTTCGGGGCGAAAATGTCCCGGAGAGCATTGTTTACCCAATACTGGCATGCTGGAACGTCCAGCGGAAGACCGGTAGTGGCCGTCCGACGAAGATCATGACGAAAAGGAAGAAGGAATCTCTGAACAAGCTCTTCGACAACAAAGTACGAGTTTGCGTGACGCCGGCCGAAATTTTCGCTGCTCCCATTTCTGCATGGGAAGTACGTCTTCTGGTCGGACAAGCGTCTTCCCCTTACGCCAAGTACCCGTAAGTACCCGAGGGAAGGAACCCGAGCAACTTGCCCCAATGCCGTCCGATCGAGGATTTTTTCGGCTTCCTCAGTGCCCTGGCGTACAAGAACAATTGGCGGGCCACGGACACCAAGCAGCTGACCACGAGGATCCGGAATTGCATCCGGAAGATGGATGTCAATGTCGTCCAGCGCTCTTGTGAGAACATCCCCACCAAGTTGCGCCGTACGGCTGAGCACGGCCCCTTTGCCAACATTCACTGACTTTTTTTGTGAAGAACAACCGTTATGCTTTTAATGAAAAATACTGATTTGCTTGAAATATTTGAATTTTTTTTACTATATCACTGAAGAAATTCTCATTTTTTATTGAACACCGTTAGATTCTAGTGCACTAGTGCTTTTATCGACGAAACATGAAATGAGAACACTGAAGTTTGACTTCTCGCACACCGAATTAAATAGCGTGGGCTCCCATTTCAATCATAAAATCTACGAAACGGTATTATTATATTATAGGCAACCTCTGTGTGCGCGAGGTCAAACTTCGGCACTCTCGTCCATTGGTAGAAAATACGAATGGGATGACCTTGGAGGTAGTTCTTTTATCAAGTCCGAATATTTTGATCAAACACATCTTTTGTTACGGAATAGTGCATTTCTTTCCGCTATTATCCTTCCGGTCAACTGGTAGATTTTGTTATCCTCACTGTTTTCATTAGCTTTAGTTATTAGTGATTCACTGATGGGATCCTCTATATTCCTTTGCGAGTGTCCACAGTTTATTCTGGAACAATCCCTTAGTCGGAAACCCTAATCAAAACCTGGGCATGCGAATAAATTTAAATTGGTTGTCATGAAATTGATGAGTCGTCCCGGGAGCCCATGAACGTTTGCTTGGTGAGAAAACGTTAATGTTCGAAAGTATTCATATTAAAAAAACACAATTTTGGGCAGGACGAAGTTCGTCAGGTTAGCTTATGAGAAACTAATTGGAAACGCACGAGAATTGAATAAATTATAGTTGAAAATCCCCACAATTGATAGGGAAGATTAAATAGAAAGATAGAGACGTCTCAAATGGAAACTAAATTTTATTAAAATAAAATAATCAAAACACAGCCAAAATATGATAATTTCACCAAGCGATTAAAAGATGACTGGAAAAAGTGCTAGTAAAGGGTGTGTCACATCAAATTGCATCACGGAAAAAACGCTGTAGAAATTCGCCCAGTAGACCGATCCTTTTGAAAATTTTAGACAGTAAAATAAAAACTATTAAACAACTTTTGGCATTTTCTTTTTATTCATACTTCGAGCCCAAGCCCGTATGCTCGCACCTTCCTCTTTACCCCGTCCATAAGGTTCTGTACAACGTCAGGTTGTAGTTTTTTTGAACAGAAATCCATTTTCTCTTGAAGTCCGCCTCCGATTTGACAACTTTTGGGTTCTTCCGGAGGACCTGCTTCATAATCGCCCAATATTTCTCTATTGGGCGAAGCTCCGGTGCGTTGGGCGGGTTCATTTCCTTTGGCACGAAGGTGACCACGTTGGCTTCGTACCACTCCAACACGTCCTTTGAATAGTGGCACGAAGCGAGATCCGGCCAGAAGATGGTCGGGCCCTCGTGCTGCTTCAATAGTGGTAGTAAGCGCTTCTGTAAGCACTCCTTAAGGTAAACCTGCCCGTTTACCGTGCCGGTCATCACGAAGGGGGCGCTCCGCTTTCCGCAAGAGCAGATCGCTTGCCACACCATGTACTTTTTGGCAAACTTGGATAGTTTCTGCTTGCGAATCTCCTCCGGAACGCTGAATTTGTCCTCTGCGGAGAAGAACAACAGGCCCGGCAGCTGACGAAAGTCCGCTTTGACGTAGGTTTCGTCGTCCATTACCAGGCAATGCGGCTTCGTCAGCATTTCGGTGTACAGCTTCCGGGCTCGCGTCTTCCCCACCGTGTTTTGCCTTTCGTCGCGGTTAGGAGCCTTCTGAACCTTGTATGTACGCAGGCCCTCCCGCTGCTTGGTCCGCTGGACGAATGAACTTGACAAATTCAGCTTATTGGCGACATCCCGGACTGAACTTCTCGGATCACGTCTAAACTGCTTAACTACGCGCTTGTGATCTTTTTCACTGACGGAGCATCCATTTTTGCCGTTCTTCACCTTCCGGTCGATGGTTAGGTTCTCGAAGTATCGTTTTAGTACTCTGCTGACCGTGGATTGGACGATTCCCAGCATCTTACCGATGTCCCGATGTGACAACTCCTAATTCTCGAAATGAGTGCGCAGGATTAATTCACGACGCTCTTTTTCGTTCGACAACATTTTTCAAAATTTACGAAAAATTGACAGTGAAGCATGGCCAACGTGATCTATACACTCTTATATGATTATAAGCGAAAGCTGAAGATATAATTCCTAAAAATTAAATTTCTACAGCGTTTTTTCCGTGATGCAATTTGATGTGACACACCCTTTAATACGCGTGATAATGATTTTGCAATGATTGTAAGCCTGTGTTTCTTAACCCTTTCAGGACCATAAGATGTCCAAGACTAAATATGCTAATACAACACAATATGGGTGTAAAGTAAAAAAATATCACCAGAAAAACAAAGCAGGGTGTATAGGTTTCCTATAATTTAATGGGAAAAAAGTTTCCCTATGGACCGTAAAAGTAAATAATCGAAAAGTGGGGTTTATCATATCGGTATTTTATTTATTGCTTTGTAATACAAAAAAAAAACATAATAAAAATTATCAGAAAAGTAAGAATACCATAACTAACTATTTTTTAGTTATGGTATTCTACGAAACAATTTCGTTTACTTGTACAGCATAAGTGGACATTGCACATAACACATTTATTATGTGGTCCTTGTTAAGTCAGACCGGACCATGTTTGACAGTTCATTTTTTATTCGTTCATAAACACATTTGCTGCCTTGAACATAAGTTTTATTTTGACATTAAGTAAAAAAATATCGATTCAATAATAATTGAATAATCGATAACGATTTTATATAACGAAAAAATATTTCCCTTGGGCGTGAAAGGGTTAAAGAAACTGTATCCCTTAATGAAGGTTCATTTCGGTGGCGTCCATAAATTTGATACACTGTTTGTGAGCTGATCGCTGAAATACCATAGAAGTTTTCTCGTGGACATGGACCACATGGAGTAAATAGAAACCAAAAGTATGCTACCGTGAAAAACGGTCATCTCAGTGTTAAAGTATAACTTATGCTAAGATACTTTACCGGCATAAGCAGGGTAAAGGTATGAATGATATACAAACACAATCTAAATAGATAGCAACACGAAGAAGCCTTTAATATTACCCTTTATCCGGAGATGTACCATTTGTGATTTCAGCACCTGAAGCGCTTTCATCCACTTAGCTGTAAGTGATTTGCTTTGCATAGCACATTTTCACTCGATCCCCAAACAGCAGTAGGATACATATGTTTGTACATTATTTGCATCCGCCGGGCAAAAGGATAATTTTCTCCCCATCTAACCGGATTATGTCAATTTACGCTCAAGCTCGTGGTGTAAATTTTACGCCTGTGATAATTAGTGGTGGAGAAACTGCACGTTTGTCTACCTTTGTGTGTGGGCAAATAATTTAGTCGCATAAACGGTACTCCGCAGGTATGGCGGCAAACAACATAAACACGCGTGGATACGGTTTTTTTTCGCAGGAATAGAGTTTACACAGAAACACTAATTTCCAGTTGAATGTTATCAACGGAAAAAGTTAAGTATTCAACTCTATATGCAAACACTGTGTATGACACAGTGTACGAGCTGAGTCACAATTTGAAACGGCATCATTGTGCTAGGGAAATCTACAGCTAACATAATCGGAATAAACCGTATTACTTTGGTAAACTTTAAACTTAAACTTTTTTAACTAAAGTGTTCCTAAAAGTGTCTTTTATCACTCAGCACTTGAATTTTGCACTCCAAATCCCCCTTTTGGATTTTTTCTCAATATTAACCCGAAATGTTAATTTGAAATAACTGTTATTTGAAGTTGTGCCTTTTTATTACTAAAGTGAATAGTTTTTTCGTAGATATGACCTCCCAGTTATGTAATAAGGATTTGTTCGATCATTTAAGAATAACTGCGCAGAATATAACTGCCTCAACTCCTTTGAGTAATTCATTATACGACTTCGTTATAGGAGAACAAATTTAACCAACATTTCGTCATCTTTGCAAGCGCTTCTACGAAAGAAAATTGGGAGATTTGTTAGTAAATTAAAGGGTGTGTCACATCAAATTGCATCACGGAAAAAACGCTGTAGAAATTTAATTTTTAGGAATTATATCTTCAGCTTTCGCTTATAATCATATAAGAGTGTATAGATCACGTTGGCCATGCTTCACTGTCAATTTTCCGTAAATTTGGAAAAATGTCGTCGAACGAAAAAGAGCGTCGTGAATTAATCCTGTGCACTCATTTCGAGAATCCGGAGTTGTCACATCGGGACATCGGTAAGATGCTGGGAATCGTTCAATCCACGGTCAGCAGAGTACTAAAACGATACTTCGAGAACCTAACCATCGACCGGAAGGTGAAGAACGGCAAAAATGGATGCTCCGTCAGTGAAAAAGATCACAAGCGCGTAGTTAAGCAGTTTAGACGTGATCCGAGAAGTTCGGTCCGGGATGTCGCCAATAAGCGGAATTTGTCAAGTTCATTCGTTCAGCGGACCAAGCAGCGGGAGGGCCTGCGTACATACAAGGTTCAGGAGGCTCCTAACCGCGACGAAAGGCAAAACATGGTGGGGAAGACGCGAGCCCGGAAGCTGTACACCGAAATGCTGACGAAGCCGCATTGCCTGGTAATGGACGACGAAACCTACGTCAAAGCGGACTTTCGTCAGCTGCCGGGCCTGTTGTTCTTCTCCGCAGAGGACAAATTCAGCGTTCCGGAGGAGATTCGCAAGCAGAAACTATCCAAGTTTGCCAAAAAGTACATGGTGTGGCAAGCGATCTGCTCTTGCGGAAAGCGGAGCGCACCCTTCGTGATGACCGGCACGGTAAACGGGCAGGTTTACCTTAAGGAGTGCCTACAGAAGCGCTTACCACCACTATTGAAGCAGCACGAGGGCCCGACCATCTTCTGGCCGGATCTCGCTTCGTACCACTATTCAAAGGACGTATTGGAGTGGTACGAAGCCAACGTGGTCACCTTCGTGCCAAAGGAAATGAACCCGCCCAACGCGCCGGAGCTGCGCCCAATAGAGAAATATTGGGCGATTTTGAAGCAGGCCCTCCGGAAGAACCCAAAAGTTGTCAAATCGGAGGCGGACTTCAAGAGAAAATGGATTTCTGTTCAAAAAAAAAAAATAATACAACCTGACGTTGTACAGAACCTTATGGACGGGGTAAAGAGGAAGGTGCGAGCATACGGGCTTGGGCTCGAAGTATGAATAAAAAGAAAATGCCAAAAGTTGTTTAATAGTTTTTATTTTACTGTCTAAAATTTTCAAAAGGATCGGTCTACTGGGAGAATTTCTACAGCGTTTTTTTCGTGATGCAATTTGATGTGACACACCCTTTAGTAGAGAAATGGGGCTCTGCAAACAATATGGTGGACCGATTTTCAAATAAAAAAGATGCATGGCTGAAGTTGGAATTTGTAATTCCTTCAGAAACTGGTAATTGTAGTGTTTTCTTATTATAAATGGAGCTTTAAAAATATTTAATAGGATACCATATTTTTATGTTATTTAGTGACTGCGGCACCGAGTAGTGAAGATTGTTCATCTCTAGGAGGAAGGTCTGAAAAATATTACAAAGATTGTGAAGATCGTACTAGAAAAACTGCCAAATACTTATTATTCGTGATGTTTTTTTCAATAAGCATACCTATCTAATCATGTTGTTAAATAGCTATTTGTCATGTTTTTTTCAATGAGTATACCTATCTAATTATGTTGTCAAATATTTGTACTACACTATTTTAAATAATATTTTGATATCTAGTATTGATTTTCGATTGTTCATTGAAGACACTCTTCCAAATACACCTGTCCATTCATGGTGCTTGCGGTAACGAAAGGTGTACTCCGCTTTCCGTAAGTACAAATCGCTTGCCAAATTAAGAACTTCTTGATGAACTTCGACATCTTCTGTGTCCGGAGGTTCTAGGGAACATCCGACATACAGGTTTCCTGGAATCTGGTTGAAGTCCGCCTTCACATATGTCTCGCCTCGCAGTGTGGTTTCGTTAACATCTGATCGTACAACTTCCGGGCACGTCTTTTTGTGACCGTATTCTGTTTCTCGTCACTGTTTGGAGTCTTCTGAACATTAAACGTACGTAGCCCAACTCGAGTTTTGGGGTTCTGCACGAAAGTCTTGCTCACCTGCAGTTTTCTAGCCACATCTTTACCTGAGGCGTTCGGTTTCCGTTTAAAAGCCTCAATTACGCGTTTGTGGTCTTTTTCATTTTTCTGGATTCTCGCTCCGATCTACAGTCAGACGTTCTTTGAACCGTTATGATACCAGACACTGTGGAACTCGCGATTTACAACTTTTTCAGATGGCACGATGCGACAGAGTCTTATTCTCGAAGTACTCGTACAAAACTTTTTCGCGCACACACTGTTCTTTCGTCGACAACGACAACTTTTGCGCACCAGATCAACTGACAGAGTAAAAACAATACACATCAAACAATGACAATTAATTTTACCCAATCAAAAGTTAGAGCAATTTGAGTGTGTGCGGATTTTAAACGGTGCACCCTTTAGGATTAGATATCCAGACATCCATTAGATATAGGGTTCCAGATTCCGGATTCCAGATATTCAAAGTAAACTGAACTTCTTCAAAGCGTGAACGAAAAGTTGTTCATAACGGTCAATCGAAGAGTTTTAACGCGATTTACGAATCGCCATTATGAATGTCTGACCATCATCGTAAACGAAACGGAGCGTCCAGTAATATTCGCATCGTGTACTCTGTTGTACACTGAATGCCTGCATTTTCAGTTGCAAAAGAAGAATTTGGTAATTGTGTTTTGCCTGAGACATTTCCAGTGTTGCCCAGTGTTGCCACACGTACAGATTTATCTGGAAAGGTACAGATTTTTTCGTAATTTTTGGTGCAGATTATGTACGGTACAGGGTACAGATTTTCGTCAAAAAGTACAGATTGGTTCAGATTTATTCCGCGTGGGAAATTTCTTACATTTGAACAAAGCAACATTAGGGTACATGACGACTTTTACGTCGCAGTTGCTTTTTGGGAGCATGTTTTACCCCAGATCAGCAGATTGAATCGATTGTTCCAGGTCAAGAGATGCTACATGAAGAGCTGAAATATTTTTATTTGATCACTCTCACTAAAATCTGCGAGGAATCTTACGTTGTTTTTATGTCCAATGCTATTAAATTTGAAGATCATTTGAAAAGTAGCAAGAATTTTCCGGTTGGGATGGCAGCAGAAGAATCTATCAGAACAGTGGACAGTAAACGAATATTTTCGACGGTACAGACTTTTAGACGAAAAAGTACAGACTAGAAAGATTTTCAACCCCTCTGGTACTGATAAAAATGTGGCAACACTGGTTCCACCTATGGCTGGAAGTTCACTTTGATTACCGATCACGAGCTTTTAGAACTGATTATCGATCCACACAAGGATGTACCAACTCTTGTTGCAGCAAAGATCCAAATGTGAGATTTAGTTCTGTGTCATCAGTTTACGAATAGATATTTGGTAACTCGAGATTTTTCAAAGAATGGTCAAACATCGAGCAGCGTGGTGACATTAAACCGTTTTCTCTAAACGTTACGAACTGAGTCTGGGACAAGGTTGTATCCTTTGGGGTTCTCGTATCGTCGGAAGGGCCGTTTAAATTGAGTTTGTTTCTTCAATCTACTCACTCACTAGACATCAAGTGACACGACGCCGCAACACAATGCTCGAACGCTGTTGCACTTTATAAAAACTCATCCTTTTGGTCAAGCCGGTAAAGAAAAAAGTCACTTTGAATTTTTTTTTATTTAAGTTCCTTAGCATTCCGAAAGTCAATGTACTCACAGTGCATGTATGCACTAATTTCACAGTGTGACCCCTTCGTTATTGTTAAGAGGCGTTATTATTACGTAGTGAATGAGAGAATAAAAGATTCTGAACTCGGAATAATTGGAATAATATTTACTGCTCAATACAAATATGCATCATATTAACGAATCGGAATTTCGAAAACAACATACAACTTACCTCAGATTCAGATTCCGCTGCAGAAGGATCACTAATACGATTCAGTTCTGACGTGATGTGTGAAAATTTTGGGAAACGATTTGCATTGAGTTTGTGCTCGTTGAAAATTATCCACGAGGGGTCACTTCTTCCGAAACGAAGCCTCAGTTGTGGTGCTCGGATAAGTCTTTGGTCTAATACATTTTCACTTTGAAACTGTTGGATATGTTCATACTATAGTGTGCATGTGCAAATATGTTTCCACGAATATTTACCCTTGATCCGGAGCGTCCAAATCGCAGACGTTGCGTAGGAGCCCGCTTTTCTTCTAGCAGAGCATTTTCATTGAAAGATGACCACATTGGGTCATTACGACCGAAGCGTAGCCGGAGTTGTGGACTACGAATGGACTTCGTTTCCATCAATTCTTCCTGCGACATCTGCAATATGAAATTTATGAAATAAAATGTATTTGTTCAGTTTTTTAATTGCAGACCCGTTCGTTATTGAGATTATGTAATTTAATTTAACTGATTTAACTAATTTAACTCATCTGGATGATCGGTATGCAACCGTCCCAAAATACAATTAAATCATTGAACATGAATATATATCCATACTCATACGCAGATATCATATAGCATAACGTAACAGTTCAGACACTTACCTCATCTTGCAATGGTACCGAGGGATCACTGCGTCGTCCGAATCGTAATCTCAACGAAGGTGAGCGAGCCGCTTTACGTGTTATCTGATGGTCGGCATAGGGTACGGGTGCTACGTATTCCCGTTGTAGCAAAGAATCGTAAAGATTTTTCATGGATTCTGGTTTGAAATAATAAAAATTAAAGACTTTCATTATATTTGTACTTAATGTTTGGTGTATGTAATATGTGTAAATAATTCGGCAGAGTATTTCTCAAGTCGGTATAACTCGTTTATACTTTTTCAAGTGTTTGTCAATTTGGGTGATACAACAAGCTGTTTCAATTCAAACGACGGCCGGCCACTGTTGTCATACCTGAGAATATCCACACCATATGGTAGTTTATTTAAACTATCTTTGATTTTTAACAGCATTTAACATCACTGTATTTTTACTGTGTTCGGGACTTCAAAAACCATAATAGAACGAGTTTTCACAGTGTCAGAATAATGCTTGTGACCCTTCTTGGCAGTTATGCTGGGGTGCCGTCAGACGAAAAGTGATTGACAGAAATAATTAGAATGATTAGAAAGAATAAACTCGATATGAGAAAATCACAGTAAAATGATCGCGTCATAAGTCATTATTAAGGATGTGGTGTGTGAGCCGATTTCCGAGTACCATTCCTTATATGTTTTCAATGTTTTCGTCAGTTGAGGAGGAGGAGGATATTCGTCCTTGACGTGGCAAATCGTTCATCTCTTCTCGGCCGACTTTGAATGCCTTATTCTCTTCATACACTCGTGTTTTCGACATAGTTGAGTTATCAAATGTATATTGCACCCTTTTCAACGTTTCGACACAAAAAAATTGTTTGCAACACAAAATTTCACACAATATCTTTGATCAATAGAATTTACCCATACCAAAAATACCTGAACAAAAGAATAACTGCTTCTAATGACGCTGTAAACAAAGTAAATGACAGATCACGCTCAAAATTGATATCAAGACCGCTGACCATAGTACCAACGTAAAAAATAAAATTTTGAAAATGTTCAGCGGGATGATTTGAAGTTGCAAATTCCCAGTATATATTTGACAGAATGTGTGGTTCTTGAACTACTCTGAAGCTTTACCCATTTCATTTTTGTGAGGGATGGTACGTATTCTCTGTTCAGGTGATCATTGTATCATGGTCGGTTTCCTTACAGTGCATGGTTAACTTTATTGGGCTTGCATACTGTGCTTGGGCTCCCGAAAATGACAAATCTATTGTTTTCATTTTTTGTTTCAACATTCTATGTTTAATATATGGATCAATACTGTGCGATCAATTCGCTTCAAGTAGCCAAGCATGTTCCGTTTTTTGGTTTTCAAATAGAGCATCTCTGAGCCCATGTTTCTCAGGCAATGCAGCTTCAAGGTTCAGCCCATGTGTGGTTTTTCCCCTCAAAACTATGACCGATAGGGACCAATAGTTACAAAGTAAAAAATATGGGCTTTTTAGCAAATAAATAACTTTGAGGTTGGGTCCAACATTGATATTGTGCAAGCGCTTCCTGTTAAGTGCTTTCTCGCTCTTTCGGTGCAGGATAAATGGAAAGCGCAGCAATAACGGCGCGGGACTCAACGTGTTAACTTTCACTTTTTTCTTTTTAATGATTTTTTATGTAGATGTATATCCTGGGGAAGTTCTGAACTTACTGTTCTACATAGGTAGATGGCATTTTTACAGCTTAATCTGCCGAATCAGTTCAAATGTTCTCTGTTATTTGCTTTTTGACGGAACCAAAATTTCACTCAAGAAAGATAAACTTCTGCAGAAATCTTTGTGACGTTAGATTCCTGCTACACGCAGCTGAAAGACGAAGGTATTGGAAATTCAGGAAACGTTTATT
Organism: Toxorhynchites rutilus septentrionalis; assembly: GCF_029784135.1. Lineage (NCBI taxonomy): Eukaryota > Metazoa > Arthropoda > Insecta > Diptera > Culicidae > Toxorhynchites > Toxorhynchites rutilus. The sequence goes on from NC_073746.1 coordinate 185,670,784, forward strand.
CGAAATGTTAAAATTGTTTGCTGGTTTTAATAGTTATACCCTGTTATACCTAACTGCCTTGATATGAAACATTTTTTCATTTATGTTAGGTTGGGGAAAAAGTTATCCATTAATTTCTCGTTGGCTGGCTTTAGTGATTAATATCTCGCGTAATATCGATCATATAATTTCAAGTTTAGGCTCGTTGTAAAGGTTGTTTGTTTCACACTAAAAAAACTTCTGGTTGTTTTTTGTTTGTTCCATTCAGTTGTGAGTTACAGGGTGTTAACTATGGAGGTCAACAAAGAGAAAATTCGGTACATTTTACACTTTTATTTTATACAAGCTTGACCCGGCAAACTTCATCCCGCCCAAAATTTGTTTTTTTTTGTTATCAATACCTTCAAACATTCACTTTTTATTAATAAGCGCAAGTTCATGAGTCCAATCGCAGAACTGTTCATTGATTGATCTTTTAATCGATCCCGTTGAATTTACCTTTTACTATCAAATTCCTAGTACTTCTACCAAAACTCTTCTATAGTTGGTGGATCACACCATTGAGGGAGATGGCGGTTCCTTCGGGTGAAGGAGGCCAGGATGATAGCTCAGGATTTTGGAATGTGGCTTGTTGGAAAATGGTTGATGGTTTATTCGCGATCTTTCATACTTGATAGTTGGAATAGGAATGGCATATATTATATTGGTAGAGATTGATTAGTATGCTGTGTTTGTTTGTATGCGTTCGGCTCACGTTATACTATGCATTGGGTTATGTGTTGGTTGTGATTGTGGTTGTGGAAGGATGGCTTGGATGTGGAAAAAGGATTGAAAATTTGGAAGCGAAACTACATTTTTGACACTTGCTCCACTTTCGCGCTGTCGGTCGCGAACAACAGTGATCATCAGATTATTTTCAGACACAATTCTCGTTCAAGATTTTTCAACCACTTGCAAATAACATGTTTCTCCGTAACATGGAATAAATGTTTGATATAGGAAATATGATAGAATAAAGACAGATCCCTCCGCTCTTCTCCCCTTAGAGATGGGGGAGGAGTGTCTATTCATCATAGAAACGTTTCGTGCCCCCTAAAATCTTCACATGCCAAATTTGGCTCCATTTGCTTGATTAGTTTTCGAGTTATGCAGGAATTTGTTTTTCATTTGTATGACAGCTCATCCTAAGAGAGGGGGGAGGAGTATCGAACCACCACAGAAACATTTATTGCTTTCTAAAACCTCCACATGTCAAATTTGGTTTCGTTTGCTTGATTAGATCTCGAGTTATGCAGAAATTTGTGTTTCATTTGTATGGCAGCCCCCTTCCCCCCTCAGAGAGACGGGAGGAGTGTCTATTCACCATAGAAACGTTTTGTGTCCCCTAAAATCTTCGCATGTCAAATTTGGCATTTTTTGATTAGTTTTCGAGATAGGCAGAAATTTGTCTTTCATTTGTATGGCAGCTCCCCCTTAGAGAGTGGAGTGGAGTGTCTAACTACATTGAAAACATTTATTGCGCCCTAAAACTTCCATATACCATATACCGTATTTATTTTATCCATTTTTGGTTTTGTTTGCTTGATTAATTCTCGAGTAATGCAGAAATTTATGTTTCATTTGTATGGCAGCCCCCCTAAGAGAGGGAGGAGAAGTATCTAACCACAACAGAATCATTTATTGCACTCTAAAACCTCCACATGCCGAATTTGGTTTCGTTTGCTTGATTAATTCTCGAGTAATGTAGAAATTTGTGTTTCATTTGTATGGCAGAGAGGAGGGATGGGTCTCAAACTATCATGAAAACCTTCTCCGGCCCCAAAAACCCCTACATACAAATTTTCATGTCGATCGGTTCAGTCAGAAATCCATTTATATATAATTAAAAATTTGTTTTTTCGAAAAAAAATCCAATACACTAAATTATGATCTCTACTGTCAACAAATGGACCGTTTAATGCTAGCGATTGACCAGAAATGTTCAGAATTGGCCAACAGTAGAGGCGTTGTGTTCCATCAGGACAACGCAAGGCCTAACAATTCTGAGAGCTTGATTGGGATGTTTTAATGCATCCACCATATAGTTCGGACCTGGTACCAAACCATTATCACCTTTTTCTCGCATTGGAAAATTTCCAGAGTGATAATAAATTGGGATCAATAGAAGATTGTAAAAATCTGTTCTTATGGTTTTTCGTTAATAAGTACCAAAACTTCTATGATAGAGACATCATGAAGCTAAATTTAGAAGGGCAACAAATTTTCCAACAAAACGGTGTATATTTGACCCGAATAGGACAATCTGATGTATATTAAAAATAGGTTTGAATTTCACCCAAAAATAATGGATTACTTTTTCCCCAATCTAATTAGATACGGCACAGGTTGAACACGTATAAACTTTAGAAAATGAAAAAAACAAAGCACAAAGCTGAACTTGAATGAAAAAAATGTTGTAGTTTGTGTAATTCATATTTTTTAGTTGTTTTAACGAAACAATAAATTTCAAATATGTTTTACGTAATTACAACACGAAGTTTGGTTTTCCTATAAAACCCTTTGTAAAAAAAGTCGGATATAATGACTTTCTCACATGCATAAGGACATATTTACATAAAAACGGTTTTTTAACAAAACGATGTCATTATAAACGGATTCCACTGTATATATCGCATTTCTCTCTTGTAGGTTGAGTTCACTTACATGAAATGGGATTCGTTCCATACCGAGTATATGATTGGTCTATATACTCTTTGAATTAGTAGAGAATGTTTTTGTTGATTGATTGTTGAGAGTGTTGATCAGTTGAAATGAAAAATACTAATGTTACGTAAGTTTTATTTATTTATTCATTTTTTCGTCAGACAAATGTAGAATATACATTTATATAATGATGTTACTATGCTTTTTTGGTTAAATTTTATTCCTATGGTACATGTTTCTTTTTAACTGTTTTTTTATTGATTGTGGTGTCAATTATTTCGCCGTGCTGATTTAATATACGCATCATGCAATTGATAGGGGCGTTGTTTGTATAATTTGTTCTGAATGTTTTGGTTAGAAACAAATTGCCTGTCCTTAGTTGACGCCCAGGTACATAATAGCATTTGTAGTAATTCAGCTGACTGTACTGTTTCGAAATTAGGTCATCAACAAAAGAAAGCATTGCAAGCATTTACGGTGTTCTTTTAGTGCTTGGATGTTTCTGAGCATGCAGGTTCCTCATATGAATGAAGTGGGAATGAGGTCCAGTTCAGTTTACGAAGTGCAAATGAAAGAAACTGTTTTTGGACTGGCTCAATGCGTTTGACAGAAATTGTCACACTAGTTATGTAACGGGTGTTAAATAAAAAATGAGAATTTTTTCAATACCTTTCAGTAACTCAAATAAAGAGCGTAAAATTTTCTTTCTCCAAGAAAATTGCTTTTTGGGCTCCCTAGAAACAGTAGGCGTGTTTGGTTTTGCTAGTTTCAATTCAGTCAAAGCAAAGATGGCATCGAAACAGCACGTGCTCCGCAAACGCATTGTACGGTACTACGAATCGCATTTCCAGCAAGGAAAAAAGTTCACGGTGACACATTTTAAGGAAGAAAATGTACCTGTCAGTACGGTATATCGTATCCTGGGTTCCCTGAACGTAGAGCGAAAAGTCGGAAGAGGTCGTCCGGTGACGATAATGACGAAGCAGAGGAAGACATCTTTAAAGAAGCTGTTTGACAACAAGGACGCAACCAGCCTGCGTGACGCCGGTCGGAAATATGGCTGCTCCCACGTATTGATCCATCGGACCCTCAAGATGGAAGGAATCGTCTGCAGGAAGAAGACGAGGTCGCCGGAGTACACGGAGGAGCAGATTGAGACGGTTAAATCACAATGTCGGTGGATGACCAAAAAATACCGCGGGACGTTTTTCGTTCTGGACGACGAAAGCTATTTTCCGCTGTCCAAAACGCATATTCCAGGAAATGATAATTACTACTCCAGCGACAAGTCATCCACACCACCTGAAGTGAAATACAAGTTCAAGCTCAAGTGTGAAAAAAGGTTTTGTTGTACATCGCCATTTCCGACCGGGGCATTTCAAAGCCTTGGTTTAAGCAGAGCGGTCTGGCAATCAACCAACAAATCTATCGAGAAGAGTGCCTCGATAAAATCCTGCTGCCGTTCCTGAACGAGCATCACGCGGATGGGAAGTACGTCTTCTGGCCGGACAAGGCGTCTTCCCATTACGCCAAGAAGACGCTGGCGTATCTTGAGGAGAAAAAGATACCGTTCGTGCCGAAAGATCGTAACCCAACAAACTTGCCCCAGTGCCGCCCAATAGAGGATTTCTTTGAACTCACTCAGTGCCCTACTGTATAAAAACAATTGGAGGGCCAAGGACACGAAGCAATTGACTACAAGAATCCGGAAGTGTATCCGGAAAATGGACGTAAGTGCCGTACAACGTTCTTGTGAGAGCATCGCGACAAAGTTGCGTCGAGCATCAGACCACGGCCCTTACTCAAACGTTCACTGACATTTTTTTGAAGAAAATACATTATGTTACATTAATACTGAAATCGATGAAAAAAAAATTTTTTATATGTGATTGAAAAAATTCTCATTTTTTATTTAACACCCGTTATTACAGAGTTGTAGTGCTCTATGAATGTGAATTTACAGTCGAGGATGACGTCTTGAGCTCTAACTATTTCGCATTTTTCTACATTTTGCTTGCTTCGAATAGTTTAAGAATGCCAGAGATAATGGCAATACTTTGAGAATTGTGTTAGATTTAGCGCCTGATTTAAAGATAGGTACCAAAAAAGATTTCATTTTCCATTTTCTGGGAATATTCCAGTTTGTAGTGACATATTAGAAATGCAAGTAAGGAAAGGGTGAGTTCCTCAGCCAGGTTCTTCAGGAATGCAGGTGCTATTCCGTCAGGTCCTTTCATTCTGCGTATTTTCTTTAATGCATGGAATATTTCTTGTTGCGTAAGATAATTCACCGATATGTCATTCGCATATTCCGCTAAATGAAAAGTAGTCCCGATCGCAATTTTCTTCGGAAAATGTGGTATATACTTCCCGGAAGAAATTTGCAATCTCGAATTTCGAAGAATTCCCCACATTTTGCATCTGCAATTGAGCATTAAACTAAATAGAACATTTGCTGGCTTAATTTTTTCAGCTTGCTTTCTTCGGCACAAATTCTGATATTATATTATTCAGAAATCCGTGAAGAATATGTACAAATAAGTTGGCCTCTCCTTCACTGTTTAAGTTTGCCATTCTATGGCTTGTAGACTAGATTTGATTGCTTCAAAGTTCGCCTTGTTGTATACCGGTACTTCCTCATACTCCCAGTCGATGGGCAATTGTCTGTTATGTATAAAGATTGATTATTCAGTTGCTGTGTGAAATTTTTCATTCTCCAAAGGAGAGACATGGACTCATGCACATAAAAGTCGTCGGTGATGTAAGTGAATAAAAGGTCTAAATAATAATTCTGGGAATTTTTCACATGATTTATTTTATTAAGACCGAGATGTGCAATATCGTTAAATAGAAAATGAAAGTAGAATGCATTCATTATCGTTATCGGGAATGAAGTCTACTTTATTTTGATTGAAGTCGCCATAGATATGCCATTTCACTCCTGGTTCTAGTTTTACTGCTATTCGATTTGCTGTTTGAATAAATAATTCATAGGAAATTTTATGTGCATGTTCAGGTGGGAAATACAAAGAAGCAAGTTTGTGTTCTTTACCAGCTATTGATGATTTTGTTCATACATTCATACATACATACATCCAAATTCTTTATGTTTCTCGGTCATAAGTTCTTCAGAATTATTAACATTAATTAACATTAATGGCAATGAGGACCTTTCCTCCGGACTTCTTATGAGACAATGATAAGTTGCGGTCGTGCCGAAATACGTTGAAATTATTTTAAAAAAAATCTTCGCTTCTTACGCTTTCGCCCTTTCGCCTTCAGTTGCAAGAATTACAATGAAAGAAGTGGGTAAAAGATTTAGATGAATTTCCTTCATTTTTGCTAGGCTTTTCATACGGTTGAAGTTTTGACAATATATCATTTCAACTTGAACAAATTTCCTCTGTGATCAAAAGTATTAATTTTTAGTGAAAATAACTATCAATCTAATTTTCATCATAACTATATCAAAACTAACGAAATGAAAAAAAACAGCCTTATATTATGAAAGGAAAAATAAAAAAAAGGAATCCAGAATCCTGTTTTATCACTCACCGTCAGCATTACTCGTTGGTTCAGACATTAAACCGCTTGTCCCCAGCACGAGCAGTAAACTTAACGTTGTAAAGTTTATTCGGTACATGTTCTGCAAATAGCATGGAAAGAGAAAAGAAAAGGGTCACTCTAATTAAAATTTAATCATTTCACAGGATGACAAAAGTTGTCAAAATGGAATATTTTCTGTTCAGATTCATCATTATCTTCCGTGATGAATTCAAAGATGCTAGACGCCTACAGTTTTCTTCTCTGGTTTAACCCTTCAATATGTTTGAATGTGCATCCGCGCTCGGGAAAAAATACACTGTGACAAAGAAATTAAAATTTAACACGAATGAAGCATAAACTGTTGCCGCCTATTTAAATATCGCTTTTTATAGCGATATTGTGATGTTTTTTCGCAATAAACTATTGAGAAAATAAATAACTACTTCTGCATCCTGTCACGTAAAAAGCTTTGCTTTCATGAGCCTTGAAATCACACCGTATAATAAGAGAGCTATACTTTTATTATTTCGATATCGTATGCTTCTGCAAGGAAATTATGTCCACATGTAATCTACATCTCAACGCCCTGGGTGTTGCTATAGAGCAGTGGTGGGTTGTGGGTAGCAGAATCTCATGCAGCAGGGTTTCATTTCCTGGTGCAATAGCGTCAGTTTCATGCCCTCGACGTGTCGTTCACAAACAAATTTTGATGTATATCCACTAGTAAGCCTGCCGAGAGCGATAGCATCAGAATCAGCTATATGAAACTGATGTAAAATCAATAAAATATTAATAACTGAACGTTTAAGCGAGCATACGTGGTCTGCTCCGTTACATGTAGCTGTCAGTCATTGGTTTTCGAAGCCATCAAAACGGATGATCAGCGATGGGTATCTAGTGAGTTACTACTGTAGATTGTACATTTCACTATTGAAGCATGTAATGTAGGGAAACAACATTGAAGAATGAATATGATATTATTGTATGTCAGTGTTTCATAGAAGAAGTTAGGATATGATGATAAATAGCACTGTTGATGTTCAATAATGGAAAAAAAGAGTAAGGAAAAAGTCAAACAACAAAAGATGAGCTTGAACTTCAACCAACAGTATCAACATATCACATTTTATTAGAACATTTTTCGCTAAACGCCACATGCCGTATTACTCCCCAAAGATGTTTCTGGCGGCAAAAAGCAATGTCACGTGGTTCCTTTCTTGTTGCACGATAAACTTTTCTAATCAACGCCTTCACTGCGGAGGTTCGTGGGTTTATTGCGTTTGTATCGGAGCATTGCTTTCATGAAACAAGCTCAAAACTCGTATGTTATCATACGATTCTAGGCAACTTCAAAACTACGTTTTGACTAATCATGTATTTTTAGATCTTATCGAATATTTTTGAAACTCATAGAGAGAACAAAGTTTTATATATTTATACAGATGCTGTCGAAACGTTGCAAATGATTTCCATTGCTGACGATCATCAGCTTTCCTCAATTACACATCGTTTTCTGTGTTTCCTGGCATTGGCACTGGAGCAGATTCATCCGCCATGGTCTATGCATTTTCAGTTTTAACCCATTCCATTCCACACGTGTGGGCAGATTTCGTTCGCGCAATTTGTTAAGGTGTCAATTTCGACAACTGCGCTCGATTTTTTTATGTTAATTGATTAGTGATAGATTTTAATTTCACAGGATATTTTGTAGGTCTAGGCGCAAAAATGTTTCGCCCCTAGTTGTCACATCTAGAAACTATTGACAGAGTTTTGATCCGGATGGTTTGTTTCATCGAGATTGAAGGACATATTCAAAAGTTATCGACGATGGAACGCGAAACGCGGGAAAAATCTTTGCACACTTACGTTGAGAACCCGACTCAGGACTATGTTAAACGGGAGTTTGAAATCAACATGTCGCGATGGTAGCTTCTCCCAACTTCCCATTCCGTTAAGAACCCGAAGTTCCGCAAAAAACTTTGGAGCCATTATAGAGTGAAGATATTTCTCCCTGTTGAAATAAGTTATTGATTATTCACACTATTGAACAATCGCTCCAGCTGAAAGTATTAAACTGTGCAAACCAATGGCCCTAAAATTGTACTGAATTCTTAAATTTGTTATTTTAATAAATTGAAGTGGTACACAATCGAATTTAAATCAAATAATATCGTTATCCCACTTTTGCAATTCCCCTGTCATTTTTTATATGTCCATGCGACAAAAAATCCATGGAATCCCAGATCATCTACGCTCCGATTTTATTCCGCCGATATTTTCGGCAGAATATGGGAAAGTTAGATCTGATAAAATGTTCTTTTCTGATAGTTAACACATAAACGGGTCCACTGGCTTCGGCATCTTCAATGAAAATTCCAGTGCCTCTTTTAAACTCAGAGATCCTTGTTATGTGTATGTCGCTGAGCTGGGTGCGATATACTATGCTCTTGGGATCATTGAAACACTGCCCATCGACCATTATTTTATTTTTTCAGACAGTCTCAGCTCATTAGAGGTAATCCGCTCAATGAAAGTTGATAAACGCTCATCTTATTTCCTAACAAGGATAAGACATCTATTGAGTGTTTCGGTCGAAAAATTATTCAAGATTACCTTAGCATGGGTTCCCTCTCATTGCTCGATTTCGGGGAATGAGAAAGCGGACTCGCTAGCTAAGGTGGGCGCTTCAGAAAGTACACTTTTTGAAATGCAAATTGCTTATAATGAATTTCTTTCACGTTCCTCGTCAGCACATACTCGTAAGTTGGCAGCGCATGTGGAGTGCAGATGAGTTCGGTCGTTGATTACACACGATTATCCCTAAGGTCTCGACGAGTGCATGTTTCAAGGGATTGAATGTAGGTCGTAATTTCATTCGCGTGATATCTCGGCTTATGTCCAATCACTACAACCTAAACGCACATCTTTATCGCATTGGGTTCGCAGCAAATCATCTTTGTGATTGTGGCGATGGCAGCCACGACATCCAGCATGTTGTCTGGTCGTGTATCCGGTTCCATGCTGCTCGCTTTCAGTTCTCTAGAGCACTGAGAGCACAAGGCAGACAATCGGATATCCCCGTTCGGGATATCTAGGATATAGTCGCGGCAATACATACACACACTCTTTACAGATACACGGGCCTAAGGTTGTGCAGTCCACTGATCATTCAACAAGAGCCAAAGGTTGTACCGCTCATGATAACTCTACACGAGCTGATGATTGCACCGGCTAGTGACCATTCTATCCTGGATTCCTCGAGTCTAGAAGACGCACAACGCTAGATATGAGGTACAGACTAGGGGGCGTTGATGATTAATGGTCAGCTGCATCCCAATAGGAAGTATCCCGTGTCGGGCACACGTACAGAGCATTGGAGACAGCAACATCCCAATTACGAGAACACTTGTAATACTAACCTCGAGCTGACCGCGAGTAATCGGTTACATATTACCAACATAGTTGTAAAGCAAATCTTGTCAAAATATTGAACTCCCTGTCAGGCTGATGCCATATGAGCCTTAATAAAAATATATATTTTGGATAAAAAAAAAACAATGCACTCGAGATGCACTTGTGTTGATATATCGATTATTATTTTGAAATTTATTAAACACTAATTCAGTTTGAAAAATTATTCAGTGTCCTTTGAGAATTCAACAGGAGTGTATCGAAAACCACAAACATAAAAATGCGGCGAAACTATTTGTGGAGTGTTATGCCGCGTGTGAACGCAAGTGATGGTTGCCAGATGATTTTCATAAATATTTTCACAATAGATCTTGTCGAACGAAAATAAACATTGAGTTATTAAATTATTATTTTCGTTTTGTTCGATAAATCATATAATTTTATTCTAATTTAATTAACACGATATTACGATACGGACTTCCCATTCACCATGTTCGCAGATAGAAACGCGTAAGTCAGGGAAAACGCACTGTTTTTCCGATAGCCGTGATTTATTCTGTGTTTATTCTGGCCGAGTTGCTTAGCATCACACCTAACATGCTGGGTGGTGGTTCGGGTTCGATTCCCGTTCTGGTCGGGGGAATTTTTCGTCAAAGAAATTTCCTTCGACTTGCACTGTGGTCACGCGTATTCTAGAGCTTGCCACTCAGAATACATTCAAGGCGTGTTATTTGGCATAGAATTCTCACTAAGTACTAATAAAAATGACGCATGTAATACTACGTTGAGACGGCATAGTTCCTCTAGGAACGTTAGTGCCATTTACGAAGAAGAAGAAGGTAACAGAGATTCGTTGAGTAATTAAAGAAAATATAATTTACTTCAAGCATAAATCCGTGGTAACATAATTAATTTTATAACCTGCACTAACTAGTTCTAGTCTTATGGTATATAAACCTTAGTATACTTGGCTTTTAGTTTGGAAATAAATTATAAAGGGTAATTCTATGAATTCAATAACACACGTTCTTCTCTTCTGAGCACTTGCTGAACCTCCTATTGTTCACTAGAGCTTGACTGTAGGTATCTGCTTGGCATTGTTGGTAGACGTGCTTCTAGTTGCAGATAAGATCGTCAGTGAATGTGCCACTGCAGCAACAACGATCTTCAACATCGTTGACCGTGACATCGCATAAAACTTTCAGGAAAATACATGCGCCTGAAAATGAGAATGGCCAGTGATTGAGTGAATAAAACATAATATCAGACACTGGAGAAAAATTAACCAAATGCCACTAAAAGAAGTTTCATTCGGTATACTGTTTGGTTGAAATTTTTCTTGAGAAAAATAGCGTTTAATTAATATCCCACAACAATTCAATTGTTTTTCAAAATGGCATCCTTGTGCTGGGCTGTTTGCATGTAGAATGAAGTGGATTGTCATATTATTAAACGCCGAGGAACGCCGATCTAAAGCGATCAGTATGCACGCGATGAACTCTAACTAATCGCTTCGCATTGCACCGCATCGCGTTCACTATGTCCTCGGCCTATGGCATCTGGAAATAGACGATCCCTTCATCCATTATTAAACCCTGTTTCAGTTAGGATTCAGTCACATAAAGTAGGACATTACGCAGCATGGAAACAACGTATAAAAAAGGGAAGGATGTCATTTTGTAGGTTTTTAATTTATTTTAATTTTAAGGGGAAAAACATTAAAATTATTCGTCAGCTGTTCGGATGAATTTTCGAACTTTTAGTGTGACACCACCAATCATTTTTTGCACAGTACTGGTGGTAACCGTTTTTCATATCTTATTCGATCATTTTTCAATTTGAGCTGATTTTCTGATGTTTCCGTCACATTTCTTCAGTTTGTTTTTGATAATTGCCTAATATCTCTCGATAGGACGAAAAGGGCGATGAAAAATTCAAATTTAATTATTTTTGTTTTGTAACTCTATGTAAAAAAACTTTTTTTTTCGCTGCACTGAAAATGTTGTTTTGATTTTCGCATAATCAAAGGCGCAATAAAATGAGCTTACAAGGCAGCCATAAATTTTTCCAACTGTTTCAAAAGTAAATTTTTTATCAATGGTAAATATTTGTTATTCCCCGTGTAATGATTATGTTCTCTGAATTTGGAATCAATTCGTTATCTAGTTTCCACGGCCACGGTGGGGGTTAACGAAATCATGAAATTATATTATTGCAATAAAACCTCTTTAAGGTTGATTAAGAGGGTTTTACGACTGGTTTTGTGTACTTGGTCCACGCTGATTGAACAAAAAAATATTTTTCAGAAACTTGACCATTTGGTCAGCCACTATGACTGAACAATTTTATGATTAAATCATATAATTTATTCAGTACGCCGTCGACGTGGTTTTTAAACTGTATAATTTACTCAACAAAAATAATACAATAAAGCAAACTGTATTTTAATTACCAAAAATAATCGATTAGCATCACTCAAAAGCTACTTAACAAAATTAATTATTTAAGTCATCCATTTTGTCATCCTCCATCTTCCTCCTTCTCGTAACATATACTGGACAAGACGCGCAATAACAGTAACTTTTCAACGAATGTCTGGAAATTTGATTCACTGGAATAGTAATCAAGTTACGCCATCTGTTGTAAAACCGAAGAAACGAAGTCACTATTACATTCGGAAAATGTTTTTTTTGTTATTTACATTAAAGATTGCCAGTTTTCAGTCATGTGTTCAGTTACCAAATAAAGGATTTGGAGTAGGATTTGAAATCGATCATGAAAGGTTCAATAATTACATTTTTTTACTCTTTGACACTTGTTCCTCTTGAACTCTCTATGAACTAGGATATAATAATATATTCGCATAAAGAAACATCGGATCTGATGGAATACTGCACACTCTTTCACATCGCCGTTTTCATTGGTTTCAGTGAGTTCGAACTCAAACGAAACTTCGAATTGAATATTTTGATTCACTATCAACATGATGATTTGAGAATTTTCTTTCAATGAGAAGAATGCAACAAACGAACGTGAAGCGAAACGAACATGTATATTAGAGAACAGATATTTTCTGTATTGAGAGAGAGCGAGAGAGAGAGAGAGAGAGAGAGAGAGAGAGAGAGAGAGCGGCAATATATTCAGCCTGCATGAGTTTGCTGCGAATGAAATGCGATAAGTTCATTCTTGAGTGGCAATGTGTTATTTGAAGTGAAATTGGAAGCCCCTGGACATGACATTTCCGATAATGTAGGGGAAGTGGGGTCATAGTTGTCACCCTAAGGAATATGCCCATTTCCAGCGTCCACATACTGCTTCAATGCCCGTTTTTCAAAGAATATTATAGTTCAATTCAGTGTTGTTCGAGATAGCAAAAGGCTTTTACTAGAAAAATTCAAAATAGTACTTTTAACATCATTATAAAAAAAGTTGAAAAATCGAACTTTTTTTTGCTTGGAGGTAAGGTAGGTAATCTAGTGGGGGCAAAGTGGTCACTTGCACATATCAATCTAAATGAGATAGATTTATGCGTTTTTTTCTTCCAAATTTATTCAAATCATATTTGATATAGTAGGTACATGTATAAAATAAGTTTGGCCTATTTACCTAAAGTCTCAATTTGAATTTTTTTAAGCATACAAAAACGCAGTAAGAAACATAACGTTCCGCATAGTGAGGCTTGGTTTAGTTGAAGTGGCATATTTTTCCAGGGTCAAAGCTACAAAAGGAACCACTTCAACAGCAGTATGTGATGAGGTATATCAGCTTTAGTAAACAGAACATTGTAAGTCGTTATTCACCTATGACCACTTTGCCCCCAAACATCAAAGTAATTTCTATGTAAATTAATCGCTGAGATTAAACAAAATATCTGTTCATCTCTCCTAAAATATGTGAACAGTCGTTCAAACTGATGATTTGTCCAACATATCAGATTGAATAAACTAAATTTCACGAGAAATTCCTTAGATACCATGCGCACAGAACTACGGCCGAATGGCTATCGAGAGAGCAATTTCTGTTTTTATTTATATTTTGACATGCGACAGCTCTACTGAAGTACAGGGTGACTCAAAAGTCATTAAATTCTTCAAATATAAGGTGACTATCAATACGACATCCATAGTCAATAGCTATACTACCAAACAAGCAGGTGACCAATTTGCCCTACAACGTAATGTCAACGTTGACGTTGATAGCGTATGTGAATGGGGTTGCGAGATTTACATGAGAAGGTATTTGATACTACGTTCTTTTACGTTGACTTCACGTTGATGTTCCGTTACATTGTTGTGGATTGTACTTGATACTTGATACAAGTTGATGATACAGTTCTGCATTTGTTTCCCCTAGTAACGTGTGGGCGTCGTTCTATCATAGTAAGGTACACCGGAGCAAGTTGAAACGGTTATTTCGAAGTTTAACTTGAAATAGTCGTTTTCACTGGTTTCAATTTACCCCAGAATTGAAAAAAAAACATGGGGTGAGTTGAAATGGTCAGAGTTATACGGAAAAAGATTGTTCAGATTATTTTTCAAAACCCCTACACTTGATTATCCCTATTTAATCACCTGACGTAGAATCTTGGGGTGATCTTTTTGAAAAAAATCAGTGTTTTTCGGACCGATTGAGTCAGCGCGCAAAAATGTTTGTTTTGATTTCGCGAACGAGGAGAGTAAACAAAGGCGCGGATTGCAATAAGGCATTCCAATATTCTGCTAATGGCTGTCATAAGGTGGGTTGAGAGGTATTGTTTATAAAAAAAATCACGTCATTTCATCTTTCCTAGTGAAAGTTATGACTTCCGTTTTAACTTTCCCCGTATTTCAACTTGCCCCGGTGTACCTTATCATTTTTTTTTAACGAAAAACATTAAATTTCTTTGTCTGTCTGGTACGAAATTTTTGAGAAAACTTAATCTGGGTTCTCGAATTCTATGTTGATTTTAACTGTCTTCTGTCCCTCTTCTTGGAACTGTTTTAAAATATGCCGATCAGATTCAGCTCCAGATTCAACAATCATAATACAAACAAACACTATTAACAGTTATTAACCATCTTGGCTTCTGGAACATTAACATTAACTTCGTGCTTCCGAAACATAGTACCATCATTCCAACCAGCTTAGCAACTCATTTCGGGGTCGAAGCGTGGTCACAAATCGACACCCAGACAAAAATGCAGTCTGCCGGTTTAGTTAATTTATATCATGATTGAACTTCCTAGGGATTACCCAGCAACGATGGTTGGAAACCTGACTTCCGGTATGTAATGATTGGGCGGAAAACATCTAGCCGGTATCGTCAAATTAGGTCCTACGTCAAAATCAGTCGAGTCGAGCAAATTCAGTTTACTAGTGGTATCGGAGATAATCAATAGGAATAAAAGTGTATAATAAAATTGAGTTTTAAAGGCATTCCATGATTGCCTAGCGATTGCTCTGAATATAAAGATGTTTCTGAGTGTGAAAATCAGATGAATGAATATAGCTGTTTGCACGAACGACCACACATTAGTAACGTTTCTATTGGACAAGGGACACTTATGGAACATGTGGTCTATATCAATCATGTTTCTCAATTAACGAAGAGCAAACGAATGAATAGTTATCCTTCTTCTGGCTATGAGCATACCCGTTGGTGTGGTATTCATTCTAATGTCCTTTTGAATCGTTGGCATTTTCCACCTCATATGAGCAGCAAATCTCATTCATTATGGATTGAACGAGCAATTGTTGGCAAGGTAATCAATCTACTGCCTCAGCAACCGAGAGGATCAAGTGTCCTTTTAATGACGCTATATCAAACGTGAACTGAATTATTCATTCATAGAATAACGATTAATTTGTCTGTGCAGTGTCATGATATTACGTAATCATCTAACACATCGCGGAAAAATGATATATGTGTGATAGCGTTAAACGATTATTCGTTCACAACAGTTGATACCCCAAAATATATATTATTACAACAGGGCACATCAACTGACATTATTAAAGCAGAGCACCATTTCTCAAAGCGTTTAATTTAGTCATTCATGATAATCGGCCTTATTAATGACTTTCATTTAACAAAAAGCAAAAGTGGGACGTGCCAAAGCATATTTAAAATGGTTTGAAGCAATTCCGGGAGTAAATCTAGTGAAGTTTGTCATAATGACTCAACTTCATCATTGCTTTCGCTAATTGCTCGTCAAACAATGATGTAAACAAAATATGTCGATGTCAAGGAAAATCAGACCGTTTTGAATAAGGTGGGATTACAGAGAATAAGCTTGATAGTCGTTCATTTGTTCAGCTCAATTTTTCCAATCATTTGTTGTCTATGATGAATATAATTGCATTTGTTATTCAAATTAGTCTATTTTGTGTTATAAGGAACACACTTGCAGAACACCCAAGATGACACATTTCAGCTCCATGAGTGTGCCTCCGCCATTTATGGTAGAGATTAACTTCAAAAGAATTTGAAATGAATACACAGAACGAAGTTCATACAACAGAAAGAGTGACAACGTGAAGAAAATTTAGACTCTCGATTGAGCTGTCAGAAGATGGATATCGTATAAGTTAATCCTCCATTCAGCTTCTTGAGCTGTAGAGAGCGAAGCAACAGAGCATTTGTTGCTCGATAGTATGCTTATTCATGTTACGGATCTTTTCACCGTTTATAAATAGGACACTTCTCCCATCCGTTCGGTTCTTCATAGCTGCATGCGTGTAATGTAAGCTTTATAGAGATTTTTCCATGCTTCAACGAGGATCTGTCTTTAGGAGTTGAGAGGAAAATAAAAAAGGAGTAATTTCAAACCACGATTTATTGGTAGAGGGGAAATTGCAATCGTAATACAGGATTCAATACTGGAGTAAGTTGCGAAGTGTGTAACTCCTGGCAGTATGTGAAGAACCATCTCGAGTATACAGAGAATTTCGTTAAAACGTCAATGTTTTATTTATAGCGATCCTGTTTTAACATATTTGAAGCAATTGTTCATAGTTATGTTTTTTGAAATGATTTGAAACAATATGCATTTTTTACCTCAATTAGAAGTAATAAATGAGTTCCATATGTTCTATAAAATGATAAAAACAAACTATAAGACATACAAAGCGAATGAAATCTTAGAATATTCAACGGAACGCATATATATTTGTTAATAACTGAACTCAGAAGTATACATCACAGTATATTAATTCTATTAATGCGTAGATATAAATTATATGAGAATAAAACATTCTTGTTTGTTTAGAAATGGGAAAATAATTTATTTGAAGTATGCTCTGTATACAGTTACGCATATTTTTGGCCCTTTTGCGGATTCATTGTCTGAAGGAGTCCTTATATTTTGAGAAAATCCAATTAATGCTTTAGAAAAAAACAAATTACTCTCTTGAAAAATCTGATTGCATTGCCGTTTTTCTTGTATAATTATATTGAAATGCATTAATTGTCGGTATCCATTTCCAGTGGTAGTATCAAATAAATTCGGAAACTCATACCGGCTTCTCCAGGATTCAATCAAGATTTTTGACATTTCAATCAACATTTCTTGTATCAACATATCGATTGTAATTTCCAGTAGTCATCCAGCATTTCATATCTTTAAATTGAGGAACCCAGATACTATATATTGCTTGCAAAACAGTTCTAGGCCATCGACATTTAACATTTGCCGATGTTAATTGCATTTGATTAAAATCATCTGCCAGTTATTTTTACAAATCACCATTTTGATTATTTTGGGTGACTTTTCATGTTTTTTTCTCATTGTAAAATATTTCAAGTGCTTAAATTTTTCAAATTTTCATTGTTTTAAATATCTCAAGAATACATTTTAGTGTGAAATCATGAAAGTTGAGAAATGCGAAGTTATTTCCACACATCCATTACATAGATCAACTATTAAAAGTTCCGTTATTTTTTTGCGAAAGTTGACAATACTGAAAAATCAATAAACATATATCATCATTGATATATCTGAAAATTTTACGAAACATTTCACTCACCTGAGAAAAACACTTATTTACAATCCGAAACCAAATGAGACACAAAAAAACAGTTGGCAAAAAACGTGCCTAATGAGTTTTGTTAACCAGCGCTTGGTAAGTCTTTTCTACGCTGTTTCCTTCTCGTTGAGATTTTACACCAAGTGTGACACTCCTTGAACTGTTGTAAACCCGTCATCTTTTGCCTGGTGAAGTTGTGGCTGTTTTTAAATGATAGTACTTGTACGAGAAACTAACCACGAGCCTTTCGAACTGGGAAAGTTGTGCCGGTGAAACGCGAGATATTCAAATCTGATTTCCGCTAACAGAAAGTTGAACGGGATAAATAAGAGAAATTCGCTGTAGACTTTTCACACGATTAAGCACATTTTTTGCGTAAACCATGGTATATTGCGTGGGGGAAAATTTTAAAAGTTTATTGTGACTCTTTCATTCCTACTATTCTACAACTACAACTGCTCTGATTACGTCTCTAGAACTCAAGAGATCGTAGGCAAATTTTCAAAGTAACAAAAAGCTATTTCCAATTGTTTTCTTATTTTTTAAAATTTTATTCTGGAACAATAAAAGCACCCAAAACGTAATAAAAATCATAATGTGTAGTACAGTTTCTACATTGTTAGTTTTATAGTAAAGAACAAATAAAAAAAAGGTCAGTTCCTAGGGGTGCGGACGGGAGCTTGACGTAGGATTGTAATTGTTGGAATCATTTGGTTTTGAATTGAGCTCTTTTAATCGTTCCGTAAAGTAGACACTTTTAATATTCCAAATGCTGGTTTATTTTATTTGTTATAGAGTAATTTCACGCCGCATCAGTCAACTCAAGAAATATCACAAGAACGGTTAGTCCTAGGATAAAATGTTGTATATAGTTTTTCATGTAGAATCGCATGTAGATTCCATTTTATCTCCAGCTTTCTTACGATCTCGCAAAAAGCTGCAAATTTCATAAATTTAATTTAATTTTGGTGAGGCGGACAAGGCACCACTACACGTCAATCTTCGTCAATTCAAAGGGGTTTCTAATAAAAATATATAAAACAATATCGAAGTAGTGCTTTGATATATAAATATATATATGTAACAGAGCCGAATTCATTCGTTTACATTTTTTATCTTAAGATAACTTTTTTTGTATACACTATTACCATTTTGAGGCGTAAGAGTATCGCTATCTATCGATAAACATTTGTTTTTTTATCTATAACACAGTAGATTTTTTGATTTGAAATGGACTTGACATTACAACAAATGAACGGGACTTGTAATTTCAAAACAAAGCTTTTGAGCATCTATGTATATAAAAAAGGAGTGATGTCTGTCTACCTTTCTGTCTTTCTGTCTGTCTGGTTCTCATGAACTCGGAATCTACTGAACCGATCGACATGAAAATTGGTATGTAGGGTTTCTGGGGCCGGGGAAGGTTTTCACGATAGTTGGAGACCCCTCTCCCTTCTCTAAGGGGGGCTGCCATACAAAGGAAACACAAATTTCTACATTACTCGAGAAATAACTAAGCCACCCCCAAATTTCAACACAAATTTCTGCATTACTCGAGAACTAATCAAGTAAATGAAACGAAATTTGGCATGTGGAGGTTTTGGAATGCAATAAATGATTCTATGATGGTTAGATACTCCTCCTTCCTCTCTTAGGGGGGCTGCCATATAAATGAAACCCAAATTTCTGCATTACTCGAGAATTAATCAATCAAATGAACCCAATTGGCATGTGGGGTTTTAGGGTGCAATAAATGATTCTATGGTGGTCAGATACTCCTCCTCCCTCTCTTGAGGGGTGGGGGCTTGGGGGGTTGGTGCTGCCATAAAAGTGAAATACAAATTTCTGCATTACTCGAGAATTAATCAAGCAAACGAAACCAAATTAGGTATATGGAGGTTTTAGGGCGCAATAAATGTTTTCACGGTGGTTCAGCCATACAAATGAAGCATACATTTCCGCATAATTCAAGAACTAATCAAGCAAACCGAACTAAATTTGGCATGTGGAGGTTTTATGGGGAAGAAACATTTCTAAGGTGGTTCGACACTCCTCCCCCCTCTCTAAGGGGGTCTCCCATACAAAGGAAAAAAATTTTCTGGATAAGCATAACCATTTTTTTTTTTTCAAAATGAGTCATCGTTAGACTCCCGGAAAGAAAAATGGATGTGCTGGATGCACCAGACCAGGTGAAGCGGACAATATGGTCCAATGTGATTAATGCCATGCATGTTGGCACTTGAGTTGTTCGGTCGTCTCTGGATTAATCGCTCGTGGTGTGCATCCGTTGTAAGCCACACTCTCGAACTTCTACAAGAGTCAGTGTCGTTAGTGGATCGTCCTCATGCTTGGCGGGCACCATGACAGGATTGCGTGAACATCAAGAACTAGAGAAGCAGCGGACGGAATTCGAGCTAGAGAAGAAGTTCTTGAAAAAACAGCAAAACATGTTGGATGCTGTCATTGCCGCCGAAGAGAAGAAAAGGAGCCACGCAGTCAGCATGAGAAGAATCCATGAGTGGATCGAGAGTAGCGCGGATTCACAAACGAGCGCAGCACATCGAACGCTAGCAGCTTCAACGATCCAGTAGCATAATTCTCATAATATCCAGATTGAATCTGGTACTGAAATGTACAGTTCACCTCTTAGTGATCGAAACATACCAACATTCAACACCACCGGAGATGCAGGTTCGATTCTACTATCCTCACTGAGAGAGGCTGGTGTTGAACAAACAGCTATGGATCTGGTCCGTAATATCCGAGTGAAGATGGAGAAGTGTCTTGATGATTTTTATGAGGAAATTTATATCCAATTTTGAATATACAACGAAGACATGCGGGTATACAGAAGGAGAGAACATGGCTCGCCTTCAACGATGCCTGCGTGGACGTGCGCTGGATTGTGTTCGAAGTCGTCTTGTTTTTCCGGCAGCGATTCCACAAGTGATTGAGACATCACGTATGAGATACGGACGTTCAGAGCTGCTAATCGACGCATTGTTGGAGAAGGTCCGAGCCCAACGAGCGTCAAACCCAACTCTTCTGCAAGAGTTTGTCGGGAAGTTACCTGCAGATTAGAAGCTGATGTGGGCTGGTTTTAAATGTGGACGACCAGTGGTAGACCTGAAAACGTTCAACGAGTACATGACCGGAGTAATGCAGGATGCTTCAAGTGTAGTCCTGTATGATTCGAATTCCCGGAAAAGTAGCGGCAGAGAGAAAATGTAAACGTACGATAATTCACACTTGGCTTATGTAGAAGAGACACCTGCTTCGACGACGCAACAACTCAAGCCTAGCGGATGTTTGCATTGCGGAGAGAAAGGTCACAAGCTTTGTGAGTGCCATACAAGCTTCGCTGGCGACCAATTCGAACACGGGAGCTATGTCAAATATGTCTGTTTGATCATGGTAGAAGAGCATGCCGTA
The DNA here is from genome assembly GCF_029784135.1 of Toxorhynchites rutilus septentrionalis. Classification (NCBI taxonomy): domain Eukaryota; kingdom Metazoa; phylum Arthropoda; class Insecta; order Diptera; family Culicidae; genus Toxorhynchites; species Toxorhynchites rutilus. The sequence continues at coordinate 185,691,859 of NC_073746.1, forward strand.
GTAACAGCAAATGCAATGCGAATGACTGTCAGTTTAAGCATCATCCATTGCTTCTCGGAAAACGACTCCTACAACTCAAGTGGCGAATAGTAACACTCATCGACTTTTAGATTCCGCTGTTCTGTTCCGAATAGTAACTGTGACGCTAAATGGAAAGACGGTTTTCTGGACGTAGGCTCGTCATTGACTCCTGTTGAGGGTGCACTGGTGGCGCAGCTAGGTTTGTCAGGAAATCCACATTCGCTTTGCTTGCGGTGGACGGACATTTTGATTGGATTAGACAATTTGAAACTTGCCGTGCCGTTGGAGGCAAGAAATGTAATGGATGTGGACCAATTGCCGTAAAAACGCGATTAGGTTGGTACATCTACGGAAGGTGTGATTCACGGACCAATGGAATCCTTCAGCTTCCTTATTTGCGGATGATCGGGAAACGACGAACTACACGAGACAGTCAAACAGTTCGTAGTGGAGGACAACGAAGTAGGCCAACTCGGGATTTGTCCTAGTGCGGAGGAACAGCGAGCTCAAGAGCTATTAGAAAAAAAAACAAATTCTCAAAGGAACCTTCGGGAAACCTGGACAAGCAGCAACATTTGGCCAAATTCTGTGAACGCTTTCTGGTAGAGAATATGCCAGCCATTAGAAGACAGTCGAAATGGTTCGACGAAACAAAACTTTTACAAGTTGGTGACCTGATCTTGGTTGCAGACGGTGAAAAACCCGAGTGGATTCGAGGCAAAGTGATCCAAATCTTCCAAGGTGCAGATGGTAAGGTAATGACAGGCTTCCGAGCAAACAAGACAGGGAGTCTTCAGACGTCCTACTTCGAGGCTAGCAGGCTAGCAGTGCTCGATGTCTCACTGTCCCTAGAGACGCTGGGAAGCACCGGGGGGAAGAGAGGTAAGAAACTGCTTTTAAATTTTTGAAAACATTAGATTCCAAACATACAATTGAAGTTTTCCTTAACATGTCCGTCTTACCCCCATCTCCCCTACAGAAGAGGTCACTGAAATGTAAACTCAGTTATGATATAACTTTGTTGCTTCATATTATACTCTAATTTTAGTTTGAAGCAAACATACGTACAAATAAAGTATTGCTAACAAAAACGGTTGTCTCTCGATTGCTGTCGCAACAACGCGTGTCTCAGTGTGCAGCGACCTCATAATAATAGACGGGATTTTACCCAAGTTTATGACAGGGCCCGAGCGAAGCAAAATAAACATATCTTTATCCCACAATCCTTCTTGCGGATCGTGATCATAGCACACATTTTATGATAGGCTCGGGTAGATCCCGAATAAATGAATACATCTCTCTTGCACAATCCATGTTGTGGATCGTGTGATTCATAGATCTAGTTTTACGACAGGGTTTTGTTTATGTTTTGGTGTTACGATAGCGGGGAGTTTATCGTAAGTTCGTTTTGTTCATTATATTCGAAAGTGGTAATAGATTTAAGAAAAACTTGTATATATTTTCTAAGATTGAAAATAAAGCAGTTAGTACCTAGACACAGTGAAGAATGGTCGTGTTTTCCGTAAATAAGTTAAAAGAAAAAGCTCAAGACCGCTCAGGCGTTTCCAAGTGTAAGCCGGAAGAACTTTGTCTGAGGAAAAAAAATGACCAGAACGGGAATCAACACGAAGCTCATACCATGACATGTATGAGGCCATGGGTTCCCATGGAACCATATCCAGTTTTATATTGGCCGCCAAATTTCAAAGTATCCGTCACTATCTGCTGTATTTTCGCTGTAACAGAGCCGGATTTTAATAGTGTACATATTACATGTTGTATCGCATCTATAAACTGTACATTACACAGTAGCCATTTTCAGGTGTAAGAGCATTCTTTCTGTGTGACATGTATGCATATGATACGCATTGCTCCATAAAGCCATGAAGCATGTTTGCAGTAAAGTCTCTCAGACTATCATATAAAAATATGTTGATACTGCTCCCTAAAATGTAATCCTTTTTTTTGGTTCATGCACACATGCAGTTTCTTCCAGTTTCATATTCGCAAATAAAAAGCCGAATATCCGACTATCCGGCCTCGGAGCTTGCCGGATATCCGGTATCCGGCCAAACTACTATTCGTTTCATCACTATTCATTTCTGTCATATGCTCTGAGCATATGACTGAGCATGAGGGAAAAATGTGAGCTGAAGGAGAGATGTGATGTTGCTCTGGTTTTTTACGCGGTTATCTCGTAACAAAAAACCACGTTAATCATCTAATAATAAAAGTTGAACACGGACAAATCCAATAATAAAAGTTGAACACGGACAAATCCAGATAGACGAAAAATTGTGCAATTTCTTTGCTCTTTGAGTACAATTCATCAAAACATTACAGAAATAACTTAAGAGTGTATACAACCTCAGTAGGCTTTCGTCGTCCGAAAGACTGCATAATAAAAAATAAGTTGAAGTTTTCGAAAAAGATCCCCGTTTGACATCTTCTTCTTCTTATATGACACTGACGTTCAAAGAGGAACTTCGCCGTCTAAACGTACCATTACTCGAGTCATTTTTATTAGTACTTAGTCGAGATTACCAAATACCAAATACCATGTCAAATACCACGACTTGAATGCATTCTGAGTGGCAAGCTCAAGAATACGCGTGACCACAGGGCAAGTTGGAGGAAATTTCTTTGACTAAAAACCCCGTTTCCCGTTCTCCGGACTGAAATGTCATACTTCCGCAATTTCTGAAATTCATCAAAAAGATGCTCAAATGATGTTACTGATATTTTTCTGGAGCAAGATGAAGTTGATCGCCCTTCTTGTCTAGACTTGACCAGGGTGAATCTCTGTTTAGATTCAAACATAGTGATACAATCACCACTATTTCGTAACATGATCGGCAATCGGATTTCACAATTAGATCCAGTTCAAATATATACTTTGAATTCTGCCACCCGTTCGTCTCAAATCCCAAACAGGTGGTCAATTTCGAAATTCGTACTTACATCGCAGTCAGATAAAAGAGAAACCAATTCAAAAAGATGAGCTGACACAGAAATTTTCGTCAGGTTCGCACCGGTTCTTATGAACCGACCGTGGACTTTCATTAGGAGTCGGAATAAGGAACGATAGTTTATACTTCTGCTTCAGCACTTTTCAGAAAAAAAACCAAACACTTTTTGGAGGAAATGGAATTAAATTGAAAATGAATGAAGATTTTTTGTGTTGTTCTCGTTTTGGCCTTTGTCATGTCATCACCTCCAGATATGCTAGACGACCTTTTTAAAAGTCTGCGTAGGAAATCTGAAATGTCGAGTTGTTAGCTACCCTTGTTACCACAATAATCGCAGAGTGATCTCTTAAAACAGATGCAGTTGGCGCAGAGAACTGAACCGAGCCATGAAGAACAGAAATATCGTATTCTTGCAGCCTGCAAACGGAAGTAAGAAGTCTGCTTAAGAATAAAGTTTGCGACAATAATTAAATATCATCAAAATTGCAAGCATATCTGCAAATTTCACATCCATATAAAAACGTATTTTGAAATAATTCGAAAAAATGGTCGAATGCAACATTTTGCTAATTTCAAACCCGATTGGGTTTCGAAATATGAGTGAATGACAATGACATCACTGTGGTTCCCGAGGAATGGAATCTGGCCAATATCCCGAAGCTTCTCGAAGGACTATGGGTTATGAGCTATGGCGTAGGATGAAATCGCGTTCTTAAAAAGATCATAAAACTCAGTACACACACTGAAAAAAAACAATTCTAACTCTAACAAGATTTTCGTGTTCGGATTTTTCCGTGTTCAACCTTTACTCATTGCGAGTCACCGGAAGCACGCGACTAATGGAGGATTAAACCACAGATTCGCTCATTACATCGTTAAAACACTGTGCAGCCAAACCATGTGTGTGGGATCGGTGCTGTTTATTCGCACGCATCCGTGTACCCCATCTTCCGGCCGTAATCGTATCATGCTTTGCTTAGTTGGAAATGGAATAACCCGAGGAAGAATGTTGATTACACAGATGACAGCGATTGCGTAAAGGTGGTGCCAAAAACCACATGAACAATTGAATGTGGGCTAGTCACTAAAAATGACTAAACATCTGGATTGTTCTTTGGCGAATATTTCGTCTGTACTCGGTACTTCATTCGCCAATATGAACAGCTATTCGCCTTATGCTATGATCTGTAGAATATAATTTTTAACCACGAATTGACTTTGGATTAAAAGCGAACCACAGCTTAATGCTAGCCATAAGTTTTTGTTTGTTCCGTCCGTCCTCCAGCTTATGATCATACCATACGTCAAAATGGTCAGCATACCAACGGTTGGCACAATGGACCGGAAGTCCAGTTGCTCTATTACATCGTCTAATTGCAAATCATTCTGAAGGGGTGCTTTTCGTTCCCGAAAATGAATACCCGTTGTTAGCATGGATGATACCGGATAATGGTAATTTAATGGAGTGTGAAATAATCTATTTCACATCCGCTGCTACCTCGCGAAGACACCAGAGGCTGAATGCTGGAAGCTCTATGCATTGCCATCGGACTGGCTCCTGTTGCGGCGCTGATAGCTCAATTGCGGTTGCTTCGGTTGAGGCAATAAAACGGTACATTGAATTAGAAAAAACTCCCTCTACATCGCACACATGTTATCCAATGGAAACCGAAAATATGCTAAGATGACATGCACATAAAAATTAAGCCAATAAAATCAACAGCAAAAATTTTGCGCGGTCCATAAATCATCGAGGACATGTAGGATGCTCGCAAGGATGATTAAATATTGACGCAAAAGACGTTGTACAAACGTAGCAAAACAGCTGCGTGCCTACGAAAAGTTCATGCTGTATTTAGTGGGTAACATGATGTAGATTTCGTGCAACTGGAAACACCGATTGATCTTTTTTCCTGTCTTTTTTGCAGAAGAATCTCCGTAATCATCACCAAAATTCACGGAAACTTCATACCTTGAACAATTTTTTTTCCACCATACTTTGGAATATTTCTTACTAAATCAGGAGAAGGCCGTTAAAATGATGCATTACCCATATCTTGAAGCTTTATGCGATGCTTAACATGAAAGTTTAATCTTTGAAGTATTCCAAAATTCATCCAATGCCAACTAAAGAGAACGGTGCAATAAATATATCTTCAATTGCACCATTCATATTTTTTCTATTCATATTTCATCACAAGAGGTATTGGCTCAATTTTGTGGTAAAGTACAAAAATGCGACATAGTGCTGCCGCACGCAGATAATATACATTCGTATTGAATAACCACAATAACCACATTATATTTATCCATTTTATATTTTACTGAAGCTTGAAATTTGCCTTTGAGCATTGTTGATAATATTTGGATGTCGCTTCAGAAACATTAAAAAAAAAATACTCTTGAGGCACGTATGGTATGTATTATTTTGGGGAAACGTAAATAACGTATAACTTTGTACTAGTCTAGTTCAGTGCCAATGAAAAATAGACTATAGTGTTACAGACTTAGCCCAACTAATACTAAACAAAATAATAAATAAATATAGTCTAATTCGCTAAATAAGATAAAAGAAGATGAATCTACACTCGACAAAAAATAGGACAGAGTGCGAAGTTGATATTTTTACGTGATTTTTGAAATGCTGCTACATCGTGAAAATTCAACGCATGAGTGGATACAGTAATGCTTTTGAATCCGGACGCTTTTAATCCTCGTTCTCCTTTCACCCTTTCTTATTACAGGCAAACCTGTTTTTTGCGGTCTGTATTTGCGCGATTCCTTATTTGTGTGATTTTATTATTTGTGCAAAGGGTTTGTTTGATTTAAGTTCAGATTTGATGATAAAATCGCACTAAAAAGACTGCACAAATGAGGAATCACGCAAAAACCGACCGCACAAAAACAGGTTTGCCTGTACATTCAATATCATACCGTAACCATGAATTTTTTGCATGTTGAATTAATGTGACGGATGTCTACTATTGTATCTATTTAGTGTAGTGTAAAACATAGTACCTACTCTTCGGTATACAGGACGGACACGTTATATACAGTCTCCAAATTCTTTCCACTGTATATAATGGGATAAAAAACATATTTTGTTTTATTTACATATATATGTTGGTTTTTGAATATGAAAGAAGAATTCAATTTTTGATTCATCCCCTTAAAGTCAGAAAACACCTTTCTCACATAAAAAAACTACATATATCCGGAATCTTTTAGAATGTGATGGAGGATCATATTTGATGAAAAAAGACCTTTTAGGCATATGTTCGAAATTAAACAATGACATACTTATTGAACTTCTTTTTTGTTTCGAGTTCTGTTGGCTCAAACTGGCTCTACTTCGAAAAATACGCGACGTAGAAGGATTCTGTTGTTTCCTTTTGAAAGTCGAGAATATCATTTTCAACTTTGACCTTCGTCTCTTTCAAGATAGGCGTCAGTCAAGATCTGAAAGCCAAAGCTATGGACCCTTCTACGTGGCCCAGAAAAATCGAGTTCAGGGAATTCCTAGAGTATGGTACAAATGTACAACATTTTTGGAAACCCCCGCAAGTCATCGACACGGGAACATCAGCAACGAACCAATCACAGCAACTCCCCATCCAGGGAGGGAGTCAGTAAACCACATACCCCAACCAAGTTCTTCAACGCCTGATCTTGAACAACATTGCCATCCAATACCTTCATCTAACGCAAATAATGCACAGCCGACTGTCTACTATCAGAATGTTCGCGGATTAAGGACTAAGACCAATGACATGCTTCTATCACTTCTCGCCTGTGACTTTGATGCAGTGGTCCTTACAGAAACGTGGCTTCATTCTGGAATATCAAGTGCTGAATTATCAAGTAACTACGAGATGTATCGCTGTGATCGTAATTCACTCAGCAGTCACTTGTCCCGTGGCGGTGGTGTCTTGATTGCAGTGAAATTTGAGCTTAACTGTAGTTCGGTGCATCTAGTAGACTGTGAGAGTTTGGAGCAAACAGCCGTGCGCATCATTCTACCCCGGTTCTCATTGTTCATCTGTAGCATCTACATCCGCCCGAACAGTCATGTGGATACCTACGCCCGTCACGTTGAATCCATCCATCAAATTCAACAAATGGCCAACCCTGACGATGTGATCGTAATCCTCGGTGACTATAATCTCCCGAATCTAGTGTGGACCTTCGACGATGATTTCAATTCATTTTTACCTCTTAACGCATCTACGGAGCAGGAACTAGCATTAGTAGAACCAACACTGTCGTCTGGGTTACATCAAATTAACGACCTACTGAACGCCAACGGTAAACTTCTTGACTTGACATTTGTTAACAACCCTGACCGTGTAAGTCTTGTTGACTACCCATCGGCGCTCCTCAAAGTGGACGACCACCATAAGCCGCTGGCTTTAATTGTTAACTTTTGTTCCCGAATGGAAGATGACTCTTCTTCTCGCTCTGAGCTTGATTTTTTTCGCTGTGACTATCATACTGTAAATTTCAAAATTGCTTCTCTGGATTGGGACCGCATACTTGACCATACATCAGTTGACAATGCCGTATCTACATTCTATGAACAATTGAACGAAATTATTAGAGAAACAGTTCCGTTGAAGGCCCAGCGTTCTAGGAATTTCAACTCCACAGCTTCGGTGGACTCCACAGCTTCGGAATCTCCGCAATAGGCTGCGAAAAGCGAGAAAACGATTTCTTCACGACAAAACTCCAATACGCAGAAGAGAACTACACGAGGCCGAAGAAAAATACAAAAACTTGCAGCTTGAAAGCTTCCGCAAGTACATAAATGCTCTTCAAAGCACATTCAAGCAAAATCCATCTTCTTTCTGGAGTTTCGTACGGAACCGGAAGAACTTAACGCGGATACCGGACAAAATCGTTTATCAATCCAGCAACTCCGACTCACCACTTTCTTCTGCCAATCTCTTTGCCGAATTTTTCCAAAACATGTATGAAAGCAATTCATCTCAACCAACCCGCCAGTATATTGACAGTCTGCCATCTTACAGTCTCCGCTTCCCAGTACTTGCGTTTGATGAAGATGTGGTGCATAAAGCACTCAGTTCAGTAGATGCAACAAAAGGACCCGGTCCGGATCTTATTCCCCCGGTCTTCATCAAGAACTGTGCAGCGATGCTCGCCAGACCAGTTTCTATGGTTTACAACCAATCTCTACGCGAGGGTATTTTTCCCGAGGCTTGGAAGCTTGCATCGATAACTCCAGTCCACAAGAAAGGCAGCTTTCACGATGTCGAAAACTATCGCCCGATATCGATTTTAAACTGCCTAGCAAAAGTGCTCGAGAGTCTAGTTCATGGTGCACTATGTCCGATTGTACAGCCTGTGATTTCAGAGTTCCAACACGGCTTCGTTAAAAAACGCGCAACCACCACGAACCTTATGGCATACACTCACATGCTATTCAACAAAATCGAGAAGCGGCAACAAGTAGATGCTGTTTACGTCGATTTCTCCAAAGCTTTCGACAAAGTACCCCACGACCTTGCTATTCTAAAAATGGATCGACTTGGTTTACCATCCTGGATCATAAACCTGCTAACCTCATACTTAACATCCCGCAAAGCTTTTGTCAAGGTCCACGGTACTAAATCCAACGAATTTACGATTCCATCTGGTGGGCCACAAGGAAGCATTCTTGGACCTCTGATTTTTGTATTATTCGTTAACGATCTGTGCGAAAGGTTATGTTCGGAGAAAATGTTATATGCGGATGATTTGAAAATTTACCGAGTAATAGAATCAAATTTAGACTGCTGCATACTGCAAGCTGACATTGAGCGATTAACGGTTTGGTGCCAGGAAAATGGAATGCATGTAAACGCTGATAAATGCAAGGCCATTACATTTACGCGCTCTCGCTCCCCTATTGTACACGGATACATGTTGCATCTCTCGCCATTGCAGAGAGTCAATCGAATCAAAGATCTGGGAGTTCTTCTTGACAGCAAGCTGCCATGAGCACGTCTCGGTCACAATTTCAAGAGCAAATGCGATGGTTGGATTTTTGAGACGCAACACAGCTCATTTCGATGACGTCTACGCTCTGAAGTCGTTGTACTGTGCATTTGTTCGCAGCGTCTTGGAATACGCAGTACAAGTATGGGCCCCATATCACGCTGTACATATCCAGCGCATCGAACGTGTTCAGAAGCGCTTCGTAAGGTATGCTCTACGTGGCCTACCCTGGAATGATCCAATCAACCTACCACCCTATGAACAGCGCTGTGCACTTATTGAAATGCAAACCCTGGAAAGCCGACGATTGGTGCTACAGAGAATTTTTATTTTCGATGTATTGACAGACAAAATTGACTGCAGCTATCTACTTCGAAACGTTAGCCTACACGCACCATCCCGACAGCTACGCCACCATCGAGTCCTGGCGATGCCTAATCACCGTACCATATATGGGCAAAATAATCCATTAGACGCTTGCTGCCGCGTCTTTAACGAGGTATCTGAACTGTTCGATTTTAATATTAGTAGGTTAATCTATAAGAATAGAATAAAGTCCCTATAAGCAGTCTGTACAACCATTAGGTCGAAGACGTTTGACATTAAATAAATAAAACTAAAACAGGATATAGTTGAAAACTTCTAAATTAGTGGTTAACATTTTGGAAGTGAAAAACTAAGAAGTTAGTGGTTGTTAAAGTGTATTACTAATTTTAACCAGAAAATACAAAATAAACTTGATAGTTTCTATTAATCGAATTAAAGCTCTCTAACCCATCTACAATTTGTTGTTTGTCACCCAACTTGTATCTTTCTTAATTTCGCTGCAATGCCATTTTAAACAATTACTGGCGTTTCTTCAATCAAAATCTTCAAAAATAACGATTTTTGCTCAACTGTACATATAATTTATTTTAACCAATTAACTTTCACCTCAACTATGAAATAAGCCACATTTGAAATATTAAAAAAAAATTCAAAAATTGTATATAATCGAATCATATATAATCGAGTCTGTATAATATCGAGTTCGACTTGTCGACTCAGCATCTCATCTGAGAATGGATTAATAGGTACATGGTTTCGAGCAGTAGGTGTGTATCTCAAGGTATCCGAAGTTGTGCACATACTTGATAAGCCAACAAGTCTCTACATTATGAATGAGCTCTGCATCGAAATATATTTGTTTTTGAAAGCTCCGAAAATCGCCCGAAGACAATTTTCATGTGTTTTTTTCCATGGTGACCCTAATGTAAGTTAAAACAAAAGGTCCATCGGTTGTATTGACAGATAGAAGAAAATTTGTTCTACAAATTTGCTTAAGATAGTATTCTAGTCTTAAAATTTGAATGAAATCAATTTTTTCCTTCATATTTTTGTAGTTTAGGCATTCACCCTGGAAATGACTTATCGAAAATCCTATTATTTACCGAGTCAGAGCCATTTTAGTGATGTGATATCTAACCTGGTACAGCCATAACAATGAACTTCAAACGCAAGAAAAAAAAAGCATCTCTCTTATCGAGATATGTTATGTAAAAAATCCTCAGCTTATAAAAAATGTGGCGCCTTCCAAAGCAATGAAAACAATAAAACAATTTAAATAAAAGAATAGCTCATTGGCTTCAATTTGATATGTCGATCATCTAAATCTGTTCAATGGCTCAAAAGTAATGAATTTTCGAAAAAAAAAACCGTTTTTTGGGAAAAAATGAAAAAAAGAAGATTTTTCAGACCACCCTAAAATGGAAATGGACATCCTAATAAAAAATATATAAAAATACGGGTCTAATGTTTTGCGATAAAGAACAAAAATACCACTTTTCACGAAAATCTGAAACCACTATAACGGTTTGGCATGGAATGGCTGTATTGACCTCTATCTATAGAAATAACAAAGTTTGATTTTTTATTTCACCTAAAATTTTGGTCACCCTATTTTTGACAACATGAAAATGAGTGCTCCATCATATGCAAAAACTTTGTCGAAGACAGTTTTTGACTAGAGAGTAATTGTCGAGCTGCAAGATTCAAATTTCCATTTAAATTCGTTCCCTGGACCATTATGCATTGTATGGACTTGTGAAAATGCAGTAAATAATTGAATTAATAATAAAACTTTTTTACCAAAAGTGTTTCCAATTCGTCCCGCTACTTATGACGCATCCGTTAATAAGTTTTATAATAATCGATAAGTAATTTCTCTCAAAGAAATACTGCTGACCACATGTGTCCGGAACCAAAAGCAAAAGTGCGCGGAATTCAAATTATGATTGTACAAAGTGCCCGGATTTAAAATCACGACACAATGAAGAATTTTGAACAAATGGAACATGATTTTGTGGAATTCTGTGATTCATAACATACATAACTATCTTCTAATTCTGCACCCAAAATTATTTTTAGCTCATGTTTTGGCTTCCCGATTATTACATTGAATGAGCCTAAAAATAACAGAAAATGTGCTACTCCTCAATACTTGTATAATATATATGCTAGAGCAATATAGGGCCCTATTATAGAAATCGAGGCGATAAGAATTTTGCTTGTTAGCTCTATTTTACTTACTTTTCGAGTTGTTTGGTTCACCTGTTGCATATCTTCAGACAATTATTTTGTTTTGGTTTGCGTCCCTGATATTTTTCTTTGAGAAACATTTCAGAAACGCTTAAATATATACAATTTTCAACACATGTTCGTTTGTTTTGATCAGTATTTGTTTTACGGTGCTGCCAGAATAGTCTATACAAGGTAAGTGTTCAATCCAGCATTATTTATATTAATCATGTTATAATTTACAATGCAGAACTTACTTCCAGCGCATATTTCAGTGGCTGAAAATGAATGGACAGACAAATCACCACCAGTTTAAACGACTCGTTGAACCAATGAAAGAGAATGTAAACATTGCTCGAGGTTTTTGTAGAGGCAGTTCAAATAGAATCCCGGTTAAGGAAAAGTGGGAGGAATTCAGTGAGGAGCTAAATGCACTGAGACCATCAATGCGTCTTGGTTCAGAATGGCAGAAAGTAAGTGTTTCTTCTACGATACATATAACTTCATAAATTCTTTTTATCATAATCTTTGAATTACTATCAACCGAATTTCATACCCAAAAATAGCTTATCCCTGTTAGCGTACAATAGTACGTGTTAATTTTGTCAGCAATTTTCTTTTTTATTGCTATACTCTACCAAACTTTCTATGTCATAGCTAAAGCTGAAATGTCTTGCAAAACAATAATGATTTTTTTTTGAATTACATATTTTAGTTGACATGAGGTGAAAGGTAAAGAAAACACTAGCACACAACAAGCGGAATTAGGGGCCACAGGTGGTGGCCCAATACAATAAAGCTATTGACGCCGCTACAACAATAAATCGACGCTAAAAGAAAATTACATGCAAAAAAATACTTTTGCTAAAAAAGTGGAATTCATGCGTGACTCCTTACGGAATTGCATAGATTGCAGTTGTGAAAATACATGAAAACTGTTTTTCCAAACTTTTTGTAGATCAACACAATTTTTTGCCAACCAACCCAATAGCAAATTTAATTAATCTTATCAAACAGCTTTCATTTGATTGTTAGAAAACGAAAAGTAAGAAGCCAGATGTCATGTCTTGTCTTAGGTGTAATACAAACAAGGTTCAAATGTTGGACAATAATAATGTGAGTCCGAATTTTCACATCATTATCATCACATCATTATTGAAAAAGGGAAGAAACACGGTCATTCATAATAATAGTGTAAAGATCAATACACGTTTATAGAATATCGTCTTGCCCAACTGTCTACCTACGTTTTCGAATCCGACTATCTTGTATAATCAATCATGCACCTTTGCGTTCTAATTTGATAAGTTTACAACTGAGTATAGGTGTTTCAGCTCAACATTTCCACTTTTTCCGGATTAATGACCATTTATCAGAAATTGTTCTACATATTGTGAGACATTCTGGATTGTAAAGTTATACCGCATCCAAAATGTGGCTTTAATCATGTGCAATACTAGTGTATGCACATGTACCACGTCGTAATGGTCTTGGCAGGTATTTCACAAGCTCATTTCGTACCGAGCAAAGTGTTATCACTTTTAAAAACTGAGCTATCTCGCTTTCCAGTAAACACGACACTCGGAAGCACTTTCAAAGGATGCTGAACGTCTTTATGTCACAACAATAGAAATGCTTTCCTTTTATTTCGCATCTTGTTAACAAATGCCTCCTCTCTCCGTGAGCATGTGCGTATTTGACATAGTTGCAATCGACACCCGCCAACATAATGGAACGGTCTGGTCGTTTTGTTTAGGCGTTGGAGGTGCAGCTGGTTTTTGTCGTATTTTGATTTTCAAGATTTCCTTTCCTTTATAATCGATTATATCGATTGTATCTATTAACATATACAACATGAACAACTTAAACGCATGCAAAAATAAAAATGTAATTCATTCATGAGAGTATTGTTGCATTCTCGTTATTTATTTATATTTGTTAGTGATAATTGCGAGAAAGATAGAAAGTGGCTTCGAAATATTTGCAAAGTGGCGAAATGAACACATGAGCAACTTCTGTTAATTGTCACACATAATTGTAGGCAAAATACAGCAATTTCATGCTCATATCCTCAAATGTAAAACTGTGAATACTTTTGTTTTCCAGGTTAAGTTTTATGTTCATACCACCGCAAGTTCTGCCGCTCTAGCTGGTTTGAGAGCGAAACATGGCAATGATAAGTAGGATTTCAGTGGCCACATTTACTTCTAACAATATCATCGAGGAAGAAATTATTCAAAGCTAGAAGGTAGGTATACTACACGCATAGCGCCCTGCGTCCAGCGGCGAACGCAGATACGACCAACTTTTTCACGGCACTTCGGGGGCGGGAGAAAACAATTTAATTATTTGAATAATTTAATCATAAAATAAAATATCACCAGGTGCAACATTACAGAGTTGTGGTTCCGGTTTCGTTTCTCTATCGTTGTGGGAATTTTGAATTGTACTTTTGGATTTAGATGCAACAATTACCTCTAACATGTGCTCCCGTGGCCGAGTGGTTAGCGTCACACCTAACATTCCGGGGGTTCGGGTTCGATTCCCGTTCTTGTCGGGGGAATTTTTCGTCAAAGAAATTTCCTCCGGCTTGCACTGTGATCACGCGTTTTCTAGAGCTTGCCACTCAGAATGCATTCAAGGCGTGATATTTGGCATTAAAATCTCAACTAAATGCTAATAAAAATGATGCAAGTAATAGTACGTTGAGAAGGCGAAGTTCCTCTTGGAACGTTAGTGCCATGTAAGACGAAGAAGAAAAATCACCTCTAACATGCATTGAGAGAGTACAAATGCGTTTTTGTACTGATCGATGTATGAGCAGTATGTATAATTCAATTATTATTTAATGATAATAATATAATGATAAGTTATGAATTCATTTTGAATGTCGAAAGTCTAGTCATTGTACCAATGTTGGGTACACATAAACACACAAACAAAAATGTATAAATATATGAATCTCAATCAATACTGATTATTGATCCCTTCTTTATCAACAACATGGTTTCTTCATTTTGTGATTGGAATGATTGGAATAAAACTTCAAATCAAGCAAACCACGTTTCCCAGAGACAAAATATGACACAGCCCATAAACCAACATGTGGTATCGACTAAAATTATGGTGACATTTAGAACTTTATCTCACGTTACACGTAGACCGGACCATGTGACATTTTCATGATTTCGAAAAAAAACGAACTTTTTGATGCTTTTATCTTTGAGCATTCAACACAATTTCGATACGTTATTCCTGCTGCACGCGTGATTTTCCGAATCTGAAAAATGTGTTATGTAGCTTACGAAATGCTTAACCTAATGTAATCAAAAACTCGAAATTTTTAATTTTGCAACTTGGTCCCCTCCGACTTAACACCGACTAGTTAGAGGAATTAAAAAATTACTGAAAAATGGAGTCAGATGAAAAAGAAGTACATGGATGTGTTTCATTCCTCCGTTCGACAAATGCTTATGTGATAAATCTTTTTTGTGTTCACGTTTGGAACTTTCGGCAAAGAGTATTAGATAAAAATACTTTTGAATATAGTAATTACAAGATTACTTGTAATTGTGTGAAAAAGGTTGAATACAAATGTTGGCGATTGTTAATGGCTTCCGTTCATAACAATAACAAACTTCAGACCAATTCCTCAAAAATAGTAAAAATGTCCACCGAATTATTTGAGAAAAGTGGCCGTGAAGCTAGGTCAATTTATCGGATTGATAAACGATCTAGTACTGTTTGAGGATGAAATATAGGCCATCGTCATCTCGAAAAAATTATCCATTTTGTTTGTTGGTATGATGTGTTGACATCAACCAATGTAATTCTTTGTTACTTTGTTCAATTTTTCATCTTTCCGACGATATTTCCCTGCATTTCCAAATTCGCGTCAATTTTGGTCAAACCTCCATTATTTGCCTGAATTTGGAGCGATTCGGTGGATCCAATTCTGTTGCGATAAATATAGTTTGTCCTTCGTTATTTTCGTGCCATCGTAGCGTGACCGCTTTTAGTAACAGCTATCCAAATTTACCCAGAATGAAACGTTCCCTATCATCGTAATAAGTAAAACCCCTATTTTTAGGACATACCCAGAAGTTTATCCGTTATAAATATATCATTCTAAATCTGAGATGTTAGGGTTATCCTTAATCTTTCAGATAACGTTCAACACCAACTCACGGTAAATAGTTCCGCTGCAACAAATTCAGACAAATTCTGCAAATTTGCTAATTCACATACGAATGCTTTTGTATTTATTCTGCAAGTAGCGTACAGAATTATTTTTCTTTTCATTTCTGCATTTCAAATCCTCGTATAAATTTAAAGTCATTTGTTTTAACCAATGAAAGTATATCTCAATAACCGAAACATTTACCTATCTTTGATATGGTATGTGAAGGAGTCCCAGCTATTAAAAAATCTTAACATTCCAAAAACCATAAAAACTATTTTAACGTAGGACTACGTCTTTGATTTCTATTGCTATATTTCTATATATTTCTATAGTCATTCTATGAAATTGAAAATGAATCATGTAATGAAAAATTAAGGATTTCAAATGCATATTTTGCAAAAATTATGTTATACTACGTAAAATTGATTACTCATCGAAATTTGGCAGTCTCTCGACTAAGCTGTATGGGCCTTCCACAAGGTTCATGTTTGCGCCCCCTATTACAGGGCCCGAAATCTTCGAAGGTGAAAAATGAGGACCGACTCTACTCCCAGTAGCTTCGCTTCGACTAGAACTGCTTCGGCAGTTGCCGCCAACAAAAAAGGACTTGACTAGAAAATGAATTGACTAGCGCTGACTAGCGAGGATGACTGGTGAACAAGTCCAGTCAGTGGTTATTTTAACTGACTCGACTAATGAATACAAATCTGCCTTTTCATTCAACTGACTTCAATCCACATTTCGATTTCCCCCTGATACTAATTTTGTACCCGCATACGCACGTCCATATAAAGAGGAACGAAAACTTGATTCCTGATGCAAAAAAGTAGTTACCCCATCACTGGACGGTTTTTTTCTACCCATCGTGAACTCAAACCAACGAACTTAGACATTTATCAAGTATGCTGTAAAGGTCCTCGCATTAGTATTAGTTAGTATTAGGCGTGCAAGATAGCGCACACACACTGCACGCTATTTTATACGTGTGAGTAGTTTTCGTGTACGCAACAAAAAAAAATCTAGCTCACCTGTAGCGTTTGTCAAACCACGGTGAACTCAAACATCGATGCATGCAAACGTGTATGGGAGAGAGAGAGGAACGAATTCACGCTTAACTTTTCAATAGGACCTATCTGTTTTGATCGATTCTCTCCATCGACATTCTCTATCGCCAATAACTCAGCGGGAAAAGCATTCCCTAATCTGTTCGATGATCAGGAGTGTAGAAGTGATCTTCGTTTATCAAACTATGTGGCAAAACTGGCGCATAATCTGTATGCCAGGTCGTGGTAATTGTAAGAGAAAGTCAGTAAAGAGAATCGATTAAAACATATAGGTCCTATTGAAAAGTTAAGCGTGAATTCGTTTTGAGGGAACTCACTTCAAAATGCAATGAGGTCAATTTGACTGGGAAGAATGGAATGTAGAGGGAGATAGAGGGAGGTAGAGGGAGATAGCGACTAAACGCCCGACTGACTGTTCAGTCGTTTTGGCGGAGAAACTGCGTGAAGAGCCAAAAGTCATTTACCGACTGACTATGGATATAGTCAGTCGGTTAGTCAGCCGACTATCCTCAGTTGACTATGACTATGCCGCGCCCTGCCCTATTATATAACTTTCATGTTAATGATATCGATAATTGCCTTCGAGACATTGCACGCTACGACAACTTGCAGATGATGGAGTGGTTTCCCTTAGGGAATCCTCCTCCGTCGATCTGCAAAGGCTATTACAGGATACTTTGGACAATTTGTTCATATGGACTATCAAGCTGGGTAGCGAATTCTCTACGGAGAAAACAAAGATGGTAGTTTTTTTTCTAAAAAGCACAAACCCGCAAAATTTCCGCTTCATTTATTCGGAAAAACAATAACCCACTCTATGAATTTTATATATCTTGGTATCTATTTCGATTCTAGATATACCTGAGGGAGACATATTGCGTATCTGAAACAGAAATGTCTACAGAGAATCAACTTCATTAGGACAATAACTGGAAAATAGTGGGTTGTCCATCCAGGAGACCTCATAACTTTATACAAAACAACGATATTATCGGTCCTCGAGTACGGTACTTTTTGCTTCTGAACGGCAACTAAGACTCATATTCTATTCTAGATGGAGCGAATACAAGATCGTTGCTTGCGTATTGCTTTGGGTTGCATGCAATCGACTCATACGATAAGTCTTGAGGTGGAGTACTTCCTATGCCTCTTCGATTTATAGAATTATCATACAGATATCTTATTCGCTGTAAGATTATGAATCCATTGGTAATTGATAACTTAGAAGAACTTTTTCAATTGAATCCAGAGTCAAGGTTCACCAACTTATATGTTGAGTTCCGTTCCCTAGGATTGCAACCTTCGCCAAGCATCATAAACCAAGACTGTCTATCGTACTTCTGTGATTCCACTGTAAATTTAAATTTAACCATGCATCAAAAAATACGTGATATTCTAGAACATACACGTTTTGTGGGTATCCCACGGATGTTTTCGTCGAAATTTGCGAAGTAAGTTCTAATAGAATGTTTTTACTGAAGGATTATACATTAATGGCTCTACTGGTTTTAGCATATTCAATGAAAACTTTAGTGCCTATTATAGGTTGAGAAATCCATGCTCGGTGTACGTTGCGGAAATGGTTGCAATCTATCACGCTTTGGAAAAAATTAAATCTTTGTAGATTAATCACTATTTTATCTATTCAGATAGCCTCAGCTCAATAGAAGCTATCCGTTCGATGAAACCTATAAGAGCCTCAAGTTATTTTCTTATGAGAATAAGACAGCTCTTGGGTAGACTAGTGGAAAAATCTTCTAGGTAACGAGAAAGCGGACTCGTTAGCAAAACTCAGGGTCTTGAAAGGTACCATTTTTGAGCGATAAATAACCTATCACGATTTTTTTGTACTCCTCGTAGTTATGTACTCTCCAATTGGCAACACAATTGGAGTGAAGATAATATGGGTCGCTAGTTACATAGAATTATTCCCAACGTATCGACAAATGCATGGTTCAAGGGATTGAATGTAGGTCCGGCCTTCATTCGCGTGATCTCCGCCTCATGTCTAATCATTACCTGTTAGATGCACATCAGTATCGCATTGGGATCGTTGATAGTAGTATTTGCGTTTGTGGTGATGGTTATCATGACATCGAGCATGTGGTCTGGTCTTGTATAAACTTTCATTCTGCCAGGGCTCATCTATCGGATTCACTCAGGGCACTAGTAAGGCAATCTGACTTACCGGTTAGAGACATCTTAGCTAGCCGCGACCTCAACCTTATGCTTTCTCTTTACCAATTTCTCAAAAGAAATGATATCTCTGTTCTATTCCTTCCCTTCTCATCAAACCAAACTACCCCTCTCTCTCTCCATCCTAGTCCTGTCCAATCAATCTAATGTAAGATTTAGTTATTATTAAATTGTTAGTCTTAATTGTATAGAAAATAAGTTATATTTGAAAGTGAAATATGATTCTGTAAACGTTAAATAATAAGTAATTGAGTCTGATTAATAAACGTTTTTGGAAAAAAATACAATTGAATGGGAAATTCATTCGGCAATATATTTACTATTGGAAAAGGCGTGTCCACGCCAAATCAGCCGGCTGATACCTCGACCCTCTTCGATTTTTTTGAAACCATCGGACTCTTTGAAATGAAAATATGATTTTTAAATGTATGATATTTTAAAGCTTCACGTAATCTTAGCCATCTATGGAAAGTAATATGAAAAAAGGAACCTACATGCGATTCTACATGAAAAACGGTACATAATATTTTATCCTAGGGTTGACCGTCGAAAATAATGTTTGTGAAATTTGTATACGATGTCGCCATTTCATGCTCATATTCTCGAATGTATTGCTGTGAATACGTTTGTTTTTTCAGGTTAAGTTTTTTGTTCATACTACCATGAGTTCTGCCGCTCTGTTTGGTTTGAGAGCGAAACATGGCAATGATAAGTAAGATTTCAGTCAACGTTAACTTCTACCAATCTTATCGAGATCCACTTTGTCGTTCTACGCATAGTTGCCCTATGTTCCAAAATCAGCAACTGAGAAAAACGCATCCAAAGTTTTCTAGCATATATTTGTCTACCAAAAGCTTTAAGCATTTCGGTTTAGTAATACACTGGTTTTTTTTTTATGAGCAGAGATATATTGTTTAATGAAATGTGAAAAGTTGCCCTGAATTTTATCAGTCAATCTTGGTAACAGGTTCAAAATTCATGGTGAGGCAGTTATGCCTAGAATATCAACAAGGGACAATTGAACTTGATGTTGTTTTTTGGAATACTGGGAACAAACAATAAGTTTTTTTTTGTGTTTTCCGAAAGTTTATTCATAAGTTAATAGTTCTTTATTTCGTCAAACTATAGTAGACAACAATAACATACATAACATTACAATTACAATATACTTAATGAATAATTTATAGCTATATTTATGAAAATCAATTATTAGAGATATCATGTATTTTGTATTAATAATGAATTACGAAATGCAACGCAGCAAACATATATGACAAAACTGTAATTCACGAATACAATGATCTTTCAGTCAATGACTTTTTCAATAATTTCTTCGTCATTGTCACATCAATTACATTACTGTACTTCTTGTACGTTCTCATCATTCTATTAAGTGGACCATTCATGGCATATAAAGTTCAAAATGTAGTAGGTTTGAACAAATTCCGTGCTCGCAAAGCTTGCAAGGCTTGCTCGCAAGTGTTGGTGCATAAAAATTTAGATTTTCAAGTAAGTTCTCAGAACTAATCCTGTGTGAAACTAAGTCAATTAAACATAAAATTGTGGCATTTTCTCTGCGTTTCTCAAGTGTTTCAATATTTATTAACATACAACGAGATTCATATGGGGGAAGGGGTTAAGTTGTCCAGGGCAAATAATAAAAATTGTTTTTGTACTGATTCTCTTCGATTGGAGTGCAGTTCTTGATAGGGTCTCCGTACAACACTTCAATATTCTAAAATAGATCTTACAAAACTACAATGTTTTTATTGTGTATGGATCACTGAAATTGTAACTAAATCTTTTATGAAACCGAGCATACTATTTGCTTTATTGATCATTGTATTGTAATGTTCGTCAAAAGTGAGTTTCAATTCAAGAATTATACCCAAATCTCTAATTTTGACGCATCTCTCTACAGTTTCAAATCCTAGAGAACATATGAAGTCATAAGTTTCATGTTTTCGAGTATACGATATAATATTACATTTTTTCACATTAATATCTAAAAGACTTTTCACGCACCATTCGAAGAAAACATCTACTTCTTGTTGGAAAATCACAAGGTCACTACATTTGGTTACTTCCATGTACAATTTCATATCAACAGCATACATTAGAATTAATTAGGTTAGTTAATATCATTTACGAATAGGATGAAAAGTAAAGGGCCTAAGTGAGAACCTTGTGGAACTCCGGATGTGACATTCACTTGACTAGAGATTTTTCCTCTAAAGCGAACAAACTGCGTTCTATTGGTGAGGTAAGATTCTACCCACTTCAATAGAGTTCCAGTTACTCCCATACGTTGGAGCTTGAAAGTAAGCATTGTAATATCTACTCTGTCGAAAGCCTTGCTGAAGTCTGCATAGAGGGTCTCGACAACGTTGCCTCTATCCATTACCGCAAGAGAATATTCTCCTGCGGTTTGGGGGTCACTTTGAATAAAAGTTTTCTTCCAATGGTGGTCACACAAAATTAGGTTGTATCACAAACACTCGAACTATTCTTATGCTTCGTTTTATGAAGAAAAGCCATCTGCAACACCTTTGTAGAATATAACTCTCATTGTTACATTATAAGAAAATTGGCATGACATTTTCGGTGTCGCAATAAGTTCGCCCTTTAGAACCGATTTATTTGATATGGATCTACAAAAATATATGATGCACAGTTATGAATAGAATATCAACATTGGACAATTGAGCTTGACGTTGTTTATTTAAAGCTGGGAACAAACTAACTTTTTTTTGTGTTTTTTCGAAAGACTATGCATAAAAACATTGTTTTATGAAGAAAAGTGAAAATTGTCGAAAAGTAACATGAGACAAGTATGCGTAGAAGGGCAGTACTGGATGCCATTACGGGGGACCTCTACCGACGACAATTGATGCGTTTGAGCCGTACACTGAAGAAAAACGGCCACAATACGAGCAAAGACACGATAATGTTATTTTGCAGCACGACAATGCTCGGCCGCTTGTCGCGGAACCGGTCAAAACATACTTGGAAACGCTGAAATGGGAGGAAATATCCCACCCGCCGTATTCTTCAGACATTGCTCCGTCCGATCACTACCTTTTTCGATCGATGCAACATGGCCTGGTTGACCAGCATTTCTCTATTTTTGATGAAGTCAAAAATTGGATCGATTCGTGGTTAGCCGATAAACCGGCCGAAAAGGGATCCGTGAATTGCCAGAAAGATGGGAAAAATTTGTGACTAGCGATGGGAAATACTTTGAATATTAAATTT